>NC_074711.1:41613962-41913962 GCF_947242115.1 Biomphalaria glabrata
AACATTTTAGATGCGAATAAATACATGATATGCTTTCTTTCATAGACTACTGAGACATAGGGCCAGTCAGCATTCAGCTGGATGTTTTGTTTTACATGTCTCGGATGTTTTTTCAGAGTTGAAGATAATATACATCCTAGCCCGAGCCTCCCGCATCACCACGGGTAGATGGTAGTGGGCAGGGTAGGAACCCAGGATCATAGAGACGTCCAAATGACCGTCCAGCGCGCATACCGCACGACCAGGCAGCCATCCTTACAGATATATAAAATGAGGAGATGTCAGTCTTAGATGGGTAGAAAACAAGCTAGAACAGGATTAATAGTGTAGATTAGGAAAAGTTTATGGATTTTGAAAACAAGACAGTTTCGTTTACCTGGGATGAACTTCGACTGGGTTCAGAGCAGGAAAGACTACTCCTTCCGTAGAGTTCCGGCAAGAAACTGGGCCGTCTGGCGTAGATATGTCTCCACGCTCTCTCCACAATAACGACATCAGAAAGATATGTGACACTGTCTCCACGCTCTCTCCACGATAACGACATCAGAAAGATATGTGACACTGTCTCCACGCTCTCTCCACAATAACGACATCAGAAAGATATGTGACACTGTCTCCACGCTCTCTCCACAATAACGACATCAGAAAGATATGTGACACTGTCTCCACGCTCTCTCCACAATAACGACATCAGAAGTCAGAGTTCGGACGGAACCGGGCAAATTATACCTCAACAGGACGATCCGTCCACACCGCACAATGATCGACATTTCTGAGCTATCTGCCATCAATCCACGTGACGCATATGCTGATGGCCACCACGGACCCTGTCTGCTTCAACAGATTGCACTTCTGCAAATTCGATGCAGGGTTATTAGCTAGTGACTTTCACTTCGATTTAACATTTTCTGTAACTGAATGTTACCAAAAAAACTTACTTATATGTAAATGTTTGCAAAATTTTGTATCCAAATAATTATTAGTCATGTAGATCCTATCTGATCTGTGCAGTCAACAAGTATACTCTCGACTAACTCAAGGACTTGTCGAGTGAGACAACAGATTCGTCAAGTACTGTTTCTCATGTTAAGTGAGAGAATCTGAAGCGTCGTGTAGGGCTGCTTGCTGTGGTCTACTGCTTACTGTGGTCTGCTGCTTGTTGTGGTCTGATGCTTGCTGTGGTCTGCTGCTTGCTGTGGTTTGCTGCTGCTTGCTGTGGTTTGCTGTTGCTTGCTGCTGCTTGCTGCCGCTACTGCCACCGACCCAAATACCCGCTTTCAATAATGGACCCAGTGCTTCAGTCCCAATGTATGCCAAAACAAATCTAAACTAGTAGGCCTAATATCCATCGAAGAATTGAAATGACCAACAGCAATAGCGAGTATTTTACTTGAGCTATTGAGCTAACAAAGCAATAGATTCATGAGCCACTGTGCCACACTGATCCAGTATAGTTGAATATAAAGTCATATCAATCGAGATACTGATGTACTGGTCACGTGGTACCACTTTTGTATGCAGTGTCTCAGTCTAAAGAAGAAAGAGATCGCTTATTTTGGTATGTGTACTGCATTCTACCATTCGACCTATCCTGATGCACAGATAGAGCAACTTTTAGTTAGTCACAATTACTCTTACTTTTACCGGTAACACTAACCCATCCCTTTTTTTTACAAAGCTTCTATTAACAGACTTTGTCTGTCTGTCTGTCTATCGCCCATTTCCCATTCTCGGATCAAGTTGAAACTTTGCACAATTATTCATTTCCATGACAACATAGGAATAAAAAAAAAAAAAGAACCAGTTAGTTCACCAATTATTCGTGATTAATTAATTTTGTTTTATATTGAAAATGTGGAGGCTCCAGTTCGAATTTTGACTCAAGCAACTTTCTTGTTGTTGTTTTTTTTATTGCTTTTGAAAAGGCAGCACTGAAACCTTCCACGATCTTAATTTGTTATAATTTTGGACGTTCCATAAAAAAAATGAATATAACTAGGTGCTTGTCCAGGCAGGCGGCAGGCGGTGAAAGTGGATATAACTAGGTGCTTGTCCAGGCAGGCGGCAGGCGGTGAAAGTGGATATAACTAGGTACTTGTCCAGGCAGGCGGCAGGCGGTGAAAGTGGATATAACTAGGTGCTTGTCCAGGCAGGCGGCAGGCGGTGAAAGTGGATATAACTAGGTACTTGTCCAGGCAAGCGGCAGGCGGTGAAAGTGGATATAACTAGGTGCTTGTCCAGGCAGGCGGCAGGCGATGAAAGTGGACCATCTTAACGGCCTTCTGAAGCGCACACCTCACCACCAGACGTAGTCCTACATAGAAGGAAAGAAAAATGGCATCTCTTCATTAAATTTTCTCCTTTTTTAAAAACATTGATAAATGTTGTTTTTATATTTTCAAATATGATTTTTTACTATAATGCAAATATAAGAACATTTTTTGTCCCATGAAAAATCAAATTGAACCCCTTCGCTCCCCTCTTATCTTATCTTATATAATACAGACGTTACTTCAAAAAAGATGATTACATCCTACGCGTCATGCATTTAGTCATGCATATTAACCAATGACTTGAAGGCTTTCTAAATTTAGTGATTTTACTAAAGGTGTTACTCTAGTCAAATGTGAATATTCGTTTGTTATGAATCGCGCTGCTCTATTTTGTGTCTGTTCTAGTTTCTTAATGTTTTCTTGAGTTGAGGGGTCCCAAACAGAGGATGCATATTCTATTATTGGCCTAACCAAGGTTAAATAACATTTTAGTTTTATGTTCTTATTTGATTTATAGAAATTTCTTTTAATAAATCCTAATGATTTGTTTGATTTTTTTATAGTTTCATCAATATGTGGATTCCATGACAGTTTTTCATTTATTATAACACCTAGGTATTTTGCATTTTTAGTCTGTGTTACTGGTTTGCCATGAATAAGATAAGTGGAATTAATTTGTTTTAGTTTTTTTGTTACTCTTAACAACTGACATTTTTCTGGGTGGAAAGACATGCTCCAATTTGATTCCCATTTCTGTAATTCATCTAATTCTCTTTGTAAAATATCTGTGTCTTGTGTTGTTTTTATTGTTCTATATATTATGCAATCGTCTGCAAATAATCTGACTTTTGTTCCTGAAGTAATGCAATTTGGTAAATCATTTATGTAAATTAAAAATAGTAGTGGACCCAAGACTGTTCCTTGAGGTACACCTGAGTTTACTGTTATCGGTGTTGATTTAGAGCCATTTATTATTACAGTTTGTTCTCTCCCTATCAGAAAATCTTTAATCCACTGATGCAGTGGACCATTAATGCTGAAATATTTTAATTTTTTAAGCAAGCTATGGTGGTGAACTTTGTCAAAAGCCTTAGAAAAATCTAGTAAGATAGCATCTATTTGTTCACTATTATCTAAACCTTTTGAAAAATCATCAATTAGTCCTATTAGTTGTGTTTCACATGATCTATATTTCCTAAAGCCATGTTGGTATGGGGTGAGGACATTATGTTTGTCTAAGTGGTTTATGATGTTGCTACATATTATGTGTTCTAGGATTTTACATGTGATGCTGGTAAGTGATACTGGTCTGTAGTTTCCTGGGTCAGATTTTTCTCCTTTTTTAAATAGGGGGGTGACATTAGCTTCTTTCCAGTCCTTTGGTACTCTGCCCTGGTTAAGTGAAGCCTGAAAGAGTATTTTGAACACTGGGGCTAGCTCATTACTTAGTTCTTTGAGTAATCTAGCTGGAATACCATCAGGTCCAGACGCTTTATTTGGTTTGGTGTTGGCTAATAGTTTTTGAATTCCATTTTCTTGTACTACTATATCTTCTATGTTGTCTACTTGGTTCAAATTCAGTCACTCTCTATGGTAGCACTTCACCCCTCCACCACCCCGTGTCCATAACAATACTTTTCCTAACTTCACCACTAGCTCTAGTATTTCTGTTGACTCGTGAATAACGTTTTAGATTCAAATAAGCTTAATTTCATTTTTGAGAGTCTATTTGTACAAGTGCTTATGATCTGATGTGGAAGGCAATTTTACCAAACAGCAATTTAGGAATGAGAAGGAAATCTTCGATCGATCTGTTATGTCAATCTAATAAAACTCTTTGATTTTGTGTCATATATAAATGTCTGTTATTTGGGGGGGGGGGGGGGGTGATAGGTCAAACACGAGAATTGATATTTGAACAAAGAAATTTTTGGTAAAAAGTAGAAGGTATCGGTTTTCTACTACAAATGTAAAATATAATTAAATAAACGGTGTCAGAAGTAATTATCTGTTAGCTATTATTTACTTTCTTAAGCAAGCATTGAACTGGAGATTAACAGCTTATACCCGAGAAAAGAAAAGAATTGGTAAAATAAAAATTCATTAAATATTATCATTTATTTAATAATGGTTGTATTATCCTTATATATAATTATCTGCGTGTTTTTTTTTGACAATTATGATAATTTTCAGAGGCTAAATTGGTATTTACTTAGCTAACGGTTTTATGTGAGCAAGCTGATTGATACAATTTTAAACTTCGGCAAATCTGTTGGTAGATCTAGGACGTAGAGGGACACTATGGCAGCGCTCAGTGACAGTTACATACACCTGCCCAACACATCAGTGCGTCTCACGACAGAAATCCTCAGCGACCAAGAAACTTGGCTGGCTATGAAAATTCTCATGTTTGGCATCACTCCTATCATTTCTGTATTTGGTATAGTTGGCAACATATTGAGCATTATTATCTTAGTCCGGCATGCAGGGGCGTAACTAGGGATTTGGGGGCCCGGGGGGATTGACCTCTTTGGGGGCCCCTTGCATTTTGACATTCGACATATGACATGGAATAATATACGCAAAAATATATAAGCCCCAAATCAAATTGGTTCAGTATATCAGTAAACTTAACAAAAAGTAAGCAAGACTCTTTTAATGAAAAATACCTTTATTTATTAGTTAAATAATGCACAAGTCACAAATCTAAATTGATATCGCTTCACGTCGTGCATTCTGTGCAGCAAAGACATCTATAACATCAACTACATCGATACTTTCTAGTATTTGTGACTTCACTAACATTAAAGCCATGATAAGCCTTTCTTGTGTCATTGTGCTCCTGAGATAGCTTTTGATGAACTTGAGCTTTGAGAATGATCTCTCACATGACGTAATGGAAGTGGCCTGAGTTAGCGGTATTCGGAGGAGGTTGCAAAGTTTGAGCACACGTAATTCCCATATGAAGCCTGTTTCCTCAATATGTCTATTGGTGATTGTATTACTGGTTTGTTGATGAAAAGTGCTCGAGCATCAATGACATCATTGAAAAAGCGATTTTCCATTTATTTCATCATACAAACAGGAAAAGTAGCACAGTTTGTCATAAGCGGGTCTTCATCTAACAGGTGTCTTGGTTCAAGAAGAAACCCAAAGGTATCCATTTTCTTTCCAGCCTTTGAAATCTGCCCTTTATCTCCATATTTAATCTGTCCAGCAATTCTGTCGCAACACGTTTGAATTGCAGTTCTATTGACAGTCCTACATTAGAACTCAACTTCCCATCAAGTCTTTTCTTTCTTCTGGTTGTTTTGATTACAGGGAATCCATAGTATTCACTACCTTCTTTTGCTTTTTTGATGGATTGGGTTTTTGTCAGTTTCTCATCATTTTGCAGAAAGCATGAAAGGGTACTAATTTCTTTAGCAGCTTCCCGTATATGCAGTCCAGACTTTTGTAGTTTCTTCTGAACTATATTAATTGGGAGCAAGAGCTTTGACCAGAATTCAAGATATGCAAAAAATTCTTAATTTTCCAATGCATGAAGAAGATTCTGTCCTAATATTATATGGTATTACGTCATTGTTGGTTGTTTATGTTTTGTGCGCAAGCAAAAGGATTCAGAGCATACAAAAGTGGAAAAGATCCATATCTCGTTATGCTCGAGTATAGAAATACTCCGATAAGTGGACTGCCGTATTCACCATCACAACTGATGAAGAGTAGAAGACTCAGGGAATCATTTTAACTGATCCCAAACTATTGAAACCATCGGTAGCTGAAAATGCAGAGACATTACTCAACGAACGACAGATGAAAAGCAAAGTGAAGTACAATGCAAAGGCAAAACTACCTAAAGATTATTCTGTCGGAGAGTTCGTCTAGGTCAAACATGGCAAAAAGCAGTTGTCATAAAAAACATTCAGCACCCAGATCTTACAACATAAAGACAAACGGAAAAACATACAGAAGAAATCAACGCTTTTTGAATAAGAGTTTCGATGAAGACATCTCTGGGTACTATGATACCGATGGAGACAATGAACTGCAAAATGTTGGAACAAACGAAACAGACAGTTATAGACCAACGTCTAGAGAACTTGTTGTGCCAGTCAAGACAACCAGAAGTGGACGAATTGTTAAAGTTCCTAGTAGACAGGGCCGGCCTTAGGCCATTGCAGCCTATGCGGTCGCAGTGGGCCCCGCACTTTCATAGGACGCGCGCTAATTCTAAGTGTACATTATTAAATTAAACCATTATAACGTATATAAAATAACAGGGTTTTCGCGACCTCCTGATTTTCCAGGGCCCCCAGGAAAACTCATGAAAAGGCAAAATATACGATAAAGTCATGAACTTTTTTGAATTTATTCAAATCTCCTGAAGAATAGACGAAATTGACATTTTGGGGTGCCTATAAATAAAAAGTGGCATTGCGAGCTTTCATTTGATAAAAATGTATTGCAAAGACGAAAGTAGGCCAATTTCTAATTTAAAAAAAATAATATTGACATTATGCTTATCCCTACCCAGATCCGTTTCGCATAGGGCCCCGCAAATGCTAGGGCCGGCCCTGCTAGTAGATATCACTCTTAAGAACTTTAAAATGAAGGGTGTGATAATAACTTCAAAAGGAAGGATGTGCTAATATTATATGATATTACGTCATTGTTTTTTGTTTATGTTTTGTGCGAAAGCAAAAGGATTAGATGGAAATAAAAATAGAGTTTCCATTGGATTGAGGAAAGATGAATAGAGGGGTAATAACTCGAGTGTGAAGTTTAATTCTGAAATTATAGACGCCAAACCCGAATAATGGACTATTCTAGCATTATTAAGAATAACTTTTGGATCTGTTATACTCGATTCTGTAAATTTTGCTTCAAGGTTAATTAGTGTAGCCATAAAATACTCGCCATTTAGATCTATTATTAGTAAAGGTAACAAGATACCTGGAATTCGCTGTATATCGTGCAGTTTTATTCGTGGCAACAAAGTTTAAAATGTAAAACTAACTTTAAAAAAAACTTTGATCTCTGTGGGAAAAAATATTTTTAAAATGTCAACAAAGTCAACGTACTGATAGACCTAGATTTAGGTTTAGTCTTTGTGATAAATTTTTAATCCGTAAATGTTGAAAAAAAAAAGACACCCGTTGACACTATTTGTCAATCAAATATATTAATTTATATATTTACAAATAAATTTCGGACACCCATTTGGGGGCCCCCCCTGGGTGGGGGCCCGGGGGGATTTTAAATTTCTCCCCCCCCCCTCCCCCCCCTTAGTTACGCCACTGCCGGCATGGGATGGCCAAATGCTCAAATATCCTTTTAGTGGCTTTGGCTTTGTCAGACATCACTTTTTTGATATCATTTAACAGCCTGCCTAAGGTTCTCTACGAGGCTGTGTGGAACCACGAATATGTTGGCTACTCCAAGGCCAGCTGTGATGTACTGTTCATTTTGTTTAGTATATTTACTCTACTGGACTACACGTTTGGTCTCTTGGGAATCACCCTGCCAATGCTGATCACAGCGGAGAGACTTGTGGTCATCTTTCTTCCGTTAAATTTCAGCCAGGTGCTGACCCCAACGAGAACGTGGCTAGCTGTGTTTGTAATGGCCGCCTACTGGCTTTCAATTTGTATTTACAGTAGCTTTTGGCAGGGTCTGGATTATTTTTTTGATCCCGCGAGAAATCAATCAGTTGGGATCATCGTTAAGTCAGCCTTTTTCTTTCAACATGAAGATTCTGTAGACACCATTAACCACATGATTATCTTCTCCAGCATGGTTATCCCGCCTATTTTCACGGTGACAGGATGTGTCGTCATTTCCGTCAAAATTCAACTGGCGCTCATCAAACGACAAAAGATGACGTCAACCACTCGCTCTATGAACAGGACGACCAGGACATTGCTGGCAGTCTGCGCCATCTACTGTGTCACTGCTGCAGTACTGTCAATGCCACTCTATCTTCCGCAAGAATACGCCTCTTACTCTTTGACAGATAAATCGCCGACCAATATGGGGAAACTATTCTATCAGCTGGTGAACACTGTCACTTGTATCAACAGTTCCAGTAATTTTATTGTGTACGTAGGTTTAAACAAGCAATTTAGAATGACTTTAAAGAACATTATTTATTGTTCTAAGTAAACAAGCAATTTAGTATGACTTTAAAGAACATTATTTAGTGTTCTAAGTAAACAAGCAATTTAGTACACTTTAAAGAACATTATTTATTGTTCCAAGTAAACAAGCAATTTAGTATGACTTTAAAGAACATTATTTATTGTTCCAAGTAAACAAGCAATTTAGTATGACTTTAAAGAACATTATTTATTGTTCTAAGTAAACAAGCAATTTAGTATGACTTTAAAGAACATTATTTATTGTTCTAAGTAAACAAGCAATTTAGTATGACTTTAAAGAACATTATTTATTGTTCTAAGTAAACAAGCAATTTAGTATGACTTTAAAGAACATTATTTATTGTTCTAAGTAAACATTGACCATTTTGGAGATGTCCCAGACATAGCTAGCGTTTTGATGTATCTGGTGTACAAACTAATGGAAGTGTTGAGAAAGATATGATGTTGTTGTTGTTGATGTTGTTGTTGTTGTTGTTGTTTTTGTTGTTTTTAAACAAATGGCATATTCTTTTTGGCTCACTTTTGAGCCCCTGCAGAATGTTCTGAGCTCTTCTGTTTGTAGGACAAACAATTCAAGACCAATGTGTTTTTAGTCTTCAGAAATCCTGTTCTCCAAACCAATAGTTCACATGTCAACTGACCTACTCACCATTGAAAACATGTCCTGCTTCTAGAAAGATGATGATAAATTAGATGTGATGAAATGAAGATGAAATGGAAGTCCAGAAAATTACTGAGTTACAGCCAAATTACCGCTCTAATTATTTAACATTAACATTTTTTTTGAAATTTATGAAACAGTAAGTATGCAGCGAATTTAAAACAAGTAGGCCATCATCGGAGCCGGTTTTAGATCATTGGAGGCCCTAGGCAAAGTGAATTTGGTGGCCCAAAGTGAAAACAAAATTGTTAAAGTGAAAACAAATAACATGTGACGCAATTGCAATGATTTCAAACCGAGGGTACTCCAACACCATTGAGCACAATTTTCGCTTTTTATTCTCTACAAAAATAATGAAGTTCCTCTATTAATTGGAGGCCCTTGGCGGGTGAATAGTTTGCCTATGCCTAAGACTGGCCCTGCCATCATCATTGTCGGAGCTCAATTTTTGGAATCAGTGGGCAGGGCTCAATAATGATGATGTCCATAGCGGTTAGTTGTTCATTTTAAAAAAAAATCTCCGCATACTGGAATGAGATGTCGAGGGAAAAGCGTCAGAACGAGGCAGCCGGTTCACATGCAAAAGCCGCGGGATACATATTTGATGCCAAAAGAAAATCTACTGCCAAGGACAGACGTAGACAGCGAAAAGAGAATCTAATCGTCTAGCGGCGGACTACAGTTATGTCTGCGCTAGATGTGGTAGATTATGTAGGTCGCAGCTGAGACTGCGTTTGAACGTGAAAATACTGCACTCCTCATTAATCTTCTGTCTCAAAGACAATCTTTATTATTATCATTTGGTTGTTTGTACTTATTATTTACCGATGAAACTTTGAATACAAAAGTTGGATTACTCAAAGAGGTTGATATAGTTCACTTTTATATTGACAATGTTTGACATTTATTTTAACAAGGATCTTTTGCACCCCTCCTTCTCCCCTCCCCCCCCCCCCTTTATTTCATTACGCCTGTTAAACACTTTGTTTTAATTACAATATAAAAACTATTTTCACCCATGTAGACCCTATATGGACCAACATTCAATTTCAGTACTAAAATAATGATATAATTGAACTTCAATAGACAATAATGGACTATCATTTAGTCCAGATGTACTCCCAAATTAATAGTGTAAGAATTTATTTTGATGCTAAATTATTACACTGTAAATCCAAACATTAAAATAAATTTAACATTTCTATTTATACTTTACTGCTCCGACTATTTTGTCCGAAAATGGATTTGATGAAACCTTCTTGTAAACATTAAGGCATTGATTTCAAGTCCATCCGGGAGAAGTGCGGCATTTCACTCTGTTACAAAAGCCATGCTTTACCCTGTAAATTAATTTAAATTACAAAGAAACATATATATATGTATATCAGCTTAATATCTGATACGGGGCTCATTGAGTCACTACGATATTAAACTGATTTTTGGAACTAAGCGAGATGTCCGTGGCTTGCTCCGCTCTCGCCACGGGTCGACCAGATATCGCAGTCCTTCCGGGAATGACCCAACACAATTTCAATAAATGCATTGATTCAAGAACAGATGAACATTTCATTGTGATTGTCGCAAACTTCTGAAGCAACTGTGTAAATTCTGTGGATTATAAAATAACATTCCTACTCATCAGATTGGAAACGGTGGATTATGTCTTCAAGGCTGCGTGTGACGAGCTAGCTGACCATATAGACATTAGGAAACGAAAAGATGATCTGCACCATGGTCACGCCCTCTTTGACCGTAACGACATTAAAGTAACATCATCAAACCCTTCAGAAAAAATTTTTACCATTTTAATAATTTTCGCTTTGCTTTTTGAACAATACAAAGACATTATTTTAAAAGGAAACTCAATGGAAAGAATTCAACACATATCTGTAGTTGTAATATTGAGTGTCATTACAAAGTTACAAATATGGAACCGTAAAGAAAAAATGTACATATCGCAAAACTGTTCACATATTACAATCATAATAACTCTATCAGACTCCTGTAAACCTTCATGGTAAAGGGCTATAGTCCCTTACCTCGGGATTTCACAAGGACAAAAATTGTTATTAGATGATTGGAAATGTATCTATCTTATGTAGTTACTAAAGTTATTGGTCTTTAAATATAACCTATTTTTTCAACTACTAATATTTTCAAGGTATTAATTGTATTACCTCAAATTTTTAAAAACATTATTTTTCTTATCTAAAAAATTATGAACTAGAAAGGAATACTTTTAATTATTAATTACATCAGATATTCAACACATGGATCCAAAGTTTATCAACAGACGACCAACTGAAGAGACTAATCTTCACAAGACAGATCAAGTTTTAATCTGGATCTAGATCCAGAACTAGATCTAGAATCTAGACTAGTAGTAGGTCTGCTGCATTATAACACATCAGTTAGGCCAGATAGCATCTAACATCACATTCACATATCCGTTGGTCTACTGGACCGTTGGTGCACCACACATGATCTGTCAAAATTCTTTCTCCATTCTTCTCTGTCATTTGCCTTTGATAGAATTTCATTCTAACATTCTTTCTGAAAATATTGAAACCTGCCTTTTTACCTGCTTGGATGGACCACTTCAGGGAGTCGATTTTGAGTTTGTGTTTCCACACAAACTGTCTTTGTAACATTGTTTAATTTCGGGATCTTCGGGCGCCTCTGGGTCCACTCAGCTCTAATGGGTACCTGACATTAGTTTGGGAAAAGTAAAGGTTGTTAGTCGTTGTGCTGGCCACATGACACCCTCGTTAACCGTAAGACCACAAAAAAAAACAGATGACCGTTACATCATCATCTGCCCTATTGACCACAAGGTCTGAAAGGGGAACATGACTTACTACCCCTTTCAAGCACGACCAAATATTAAAAAAAACATATCTGTACAGATCAAACAGCCGCGTGTCAAAATGTATAAGAAACATCTACTTCAACCATGGAACTATACTAATGGAACAACAGCTCCTAGTTTTTACTAGGGGAGTGCCGTCGCGCATTTTTTTTTTCGCGCATGGTGCAATATGGAGAAATTCAGGAGGATGCAAAAGAAGAAATTTACTCCTCCAGTCACTTGGACTGACCTTCAATGAGAGTAAAACTTTCCTACGCTTTATTTTATTAGATCTCTAAAAACTTCATCCATTTTCTCACAATGTTTTGTGATTTATAAAATTTTCCTGAATAAGGGATCGTCACAAAAGTTATTTTTTTAAGGCCACCCCATTAAAATAGCTGTTTTCAGTACTTTCATATTTGGGTATTTTACACAAAATCTGGATTTTTTTTATGTACATGAAATCATTATCTTCTGTCCCGCGTAACCAAATCCTCCACTTTTCCCGGTCACCAATGTTCTTAACAAGATATCAAGAGAGAGAGGCTGGTCCATTATTTGCGTAGTCCAGCCAGCTTTTCTTCTGACAAACCTTTTTTCGTTTATTCTCTTGAAGGATATTTTTTTTAAATTTAGTCTTACAAAATACAATTCCAAACCAACTCATGCAGTTATCGTCTTTTCACAGTTTTAAGGAGTCATCCTTTTTGCCAGCCAGAGTGTTAATTGGCAAAAGTAAAAAAATTCATTATTTTAATTTTTTAGTAAATATTCACAACTATATCTTTTATATAATAATATATTTTTTAAATAATAATATCTTTTATATAGACATGCTTTAATAGACCTCTTAAATGATTAACGCGGCCCTACCAATATGGGTATATTAATACTTAAATCTGGGTATTTTAAATTTCGAATGCGCATTTTTTAAAAACCGAACTTATCTATAGATCTCTTATATCTAGAATAATCTAGATCTACAACACCCAGACTTAGACTATGGTTCTAGATCTAGATCTATTTAAAGATATTTTAAAAAAAAATAACTCAATAGATCTAATAGTAATAGTCATGATTTCCACTCTATTTTATCTAGACCATACATGAGATCAATATGAATGTTTATAGATCTAGTCTACGTCTAGAACTCTAGATCTATCGATCATCTATAGTGTATTATAATTATATTGTAATATTATAGTAATTATACTCAATTATAATGTATTACTAGTATTAGTATAGTCACTATAGTCTATAGTCAATAGTGTATTGCCTGTAGATCTAGTACCTGTACTAATATTAGTAGATGTAGATCTATGTATAATAATAATACTTTTTAATAGTAGAAAGTAGATTTATAATCTATCAATTCTATCTAATCTAAATCTAGACTTCACTTTCACATCACACGATTATTGATACAGACAGTGAATGAAACGAATGCAGTGAATATATTATAGTTTATACTGATTATACTTATGAGTTATAGCTCTACCAGTTGATTATCATCATCATCATAGATAATAATCTAGACTAGTATTCTAGATCTATAAATATTATTTGTTATATATATATTATATATATATATATATATATATTATATATATATTTGTTACATAAGCCACGGGTATAAAAGTGGCTTGCAAGGGCAATTAGTAAATTAAATAATTATAGAAATAATAATGGCTGATAAAAAGTCATCACTTATATGGCGTTACTTTAATGTCAAAACAATGGACAACTCTAAAGCAGTTTGCAATGCTTGTAAAATAGTAATGTCACGTGGTAAACCAGCAAATCTAAAGACTTCTCAACCACCACTATGATTAGTCATCTACGCTCGAAACACCCAGACTTATTCAACGAAATGACTGCATTGAAATCAGCATCAAGTAATATCACTGCCTGTGCCAGTACGTCTACGAGCTCCAGTGATTCGTCAAGCCTCACACACAAGCAGCAACCAGGGATTAAAGAGGTCTTAGACAAAGCTAAATTGTGGGATATTAATAGTGATAATGCTAAACGCAATCACTTGGCCATAGCAAAGATGATTGCAACTGACATGGAACCTTACCAAGTAGTTGAGAAGTCTGGATTTATTGGACTTTTAAAAGTACTGGAGAAAAGATACACTGTGCCTAGTCGCAAATATTTTACAGAACGTGTTATTCCAGATATCTACGACAATATTTCCTCAAAGCTTCGTGAAATGCTATCTGATGCTAAAAGCATCGCTTTCTCAACGGACACTTGGACAGCTGATAATACCACCGAATCATATTTTGGTTTAACTGCCCATTGGTTGAATGAGTCATTTGACCGAAGCAGCTATGTTTTGCATTGTACAAAATTTAATGGTCAGCATACGGCTGCAAATTTGCTGTACTTAAGATATTTACTAAGCCATTATCTGTATTAGATACAAACCAGAAGCGGTTTGTGGCCTTTAAAACACGAGCCTAATGACAAGTTGATGGTGTCAAATACATGGACACAAACATCTACCCACTATAGGCTACAACTTAGATTGTACTTAAGAAAGATTTACGCTATAAAACCAAGAGTGAACTTTACCTTTGAAAGATTTACATTAGTTACATATATGTTTATATATTCTGCATGAGTTATCCTACATTCTACTTTACAATACATACGCACACATCATCTCATGTTACAAAGGTTAGTTTATGATAAGCATATCTGTAAAAAAAAATGCTGTTCATTTTAATTAATTTAATTTTAATTCATTTAATTTATCAATCAGTGATAGAGTTTAAAGTAAGAAAGTAAATAACAAAATAATATGAATATAGGTATGTTATATAGAAGATTTGCAAAAACTTCAGTAAAACGAGCTGTTTGAGTCATGTAGGTATCCGGCTCCGGCTCCGGCCGAATATCTAATTGTACTATTCGGTTATATCCGGCTCCGGCCGGATATCAAAAAGTACTATCCGGTGCACCCCTAATAAATAATCATAGTCACCGTGATAGTGCCCTTTTTAGTCAATGTAGTCAAGTCAAGATAGTGGAACGTAAACTCGAAGGTTTAATACAATACAGTATAAGTAGAGTCTATGAGTTAGTATAAGATCTAATTATTTTGTTTCTTTGTATGTCAATGTCTCAATTAAAATAATTAATATCATCAGCCATATCATTTTAAATATTAAAATAGTAGACAGATTTCTATATTATAAATAGATAGATTAGATCTATAAAATATAATTTTACAAACTTTAGAAATGATTGATTTTATTTTTAATTGATCAGCCTTCTAGACTAGATCTAGCATCTCTAGCTAGACTCTAATTTGTAGATCTTGGAATTGGATCGAAATTCACCTTCCTAAATTGTCTCTAAAGTCTGTAGCTGATTTGAGAGGCCCAACTAGGCAAGAGTCTATTACTATTAGTACTCTGTCTCTTGATCTATTTAATAGGCCTACTTAGCTAGTGCATTAGCCTTAGCCATAGTGTAGTCAAATCTGGACAACTAGTCTTCTAGATCTAAGCTTCTAGAATAATTAGATCTAGATCCAGTTTAGATTTAGAATATAAAAGTATTTTACTAGCTAAAATACTAAATCTACTGATCTAAATTCTAGATAGATATACAATATATAGATCCAGTTTAGATTTGGAATATAAAAATATTTACTAGCTAAAATTCTAAATCTACTGATCTATACTTAATATTTTAGATATTATATGACATCTACAAAAATTATTATTAAGATATAATTATAGATTCTAGACTAGTTATTTATGTACATAAAATATATAAATAAAAGATAAAATTTATGCAGGCCTAGATCCCATAAATTTATAATTGATCCAGATCTATCAGTAAAAGTTACCTTCGATGGGAAGTTTTACCCAATCTAATCTATACAAGACAATTTATAATCCATGCCTCGCCTACACCCCATACATTAAATAATAGTTCCCATTCCATTCCATGCCATGCCCAGACCCATGAGTTCATGAAATAATAAATGATGTGGTGTCAAGTTGGATCTATCCCCTGAAATTCAGCACTTTAATATAAAACTCACATATCTAGTTAATTATTTGCTATGACACTCTGATCAACTTGGACTTGTGTGATACATATATGTTTCTTATCAGATTTAATGAATGAAGTTTTGGTGCATTTTAAGGCTACAAAAGTATCATCAGGTGCATTCTAACCATTGGTATTTTTCCTGGCAACATTTCTATTCTAGTCTGTGATAAATTATAAATTTACAAAAATGTTTGTAATGTTTCAGTTATTAACAAGTAGAACATGGGCGTAGCCGGGGGGGGGGGTTCTTGGGGTTCAAACCCCCCCCCCCCGAAATGAAATCCCCCCCCTGGGGGGGGACGGAATTAAGTGACTGATTTTTGCTTTCATTTTGTTTATTTTAGGTGAGATTTTAATACTAAATCATCACTTACCACAGCACAGCCGAGGCAGTTTTGAGTTAAAAACCCTCTACCAGGGGGGTTTGAGTTTAAATCCCCCTACCGGGGGTTTTGAGATTTTAAAAACCCCTATCAGGGGGTTTTGAGATACAAATCCCTCTACCAGGGGGCTTTGAGTTTAAAACCCCCTACAGGGGGTTTTGAATTTTACCCCCCCTACCAGAGGTTTTTGCAGTTAAATCCCCCTCTTCTATAAAACAAAACCAAAAAAAAATGCAAACAACAATCTCCAAATTCCAACAGCACAGTTGAGGAAGATTTTGATTTTAAAACCCCATCCAAAATTTACGATAACCCCATCTTCAATATAAAAAAAGCAAATTACACACTCAAAATTCTATGAGCGTAGCCAAAGGGGTTTTGAGTTTAACCCCCCTCCCCCTTCCAGTTGGGGTTTGAAGCTAAAAAGTACCTCTTCAATATAAAAAAAAAAGCAAATTACACACTATAAAATCTATGAGCGTAGCCAAAGGGGGGTTTTGAGTTTAAATCCCCCTCCTCCAGATGGCTTTTTCTTTAAAGTTTAAAACCCCTCCAGATGGTTTTGAGTTTAAAATTCCCCTACAGAGCGTTTAGAGTTGAAAACCTCTCTCTTCAATATTATTTTAAAGCAAACTACAGTCACCAAATTCTATGATCGTAGCTAAATGGGGTTTTGAATTAAAAACAAAACAAAAAAAACTCCAGAGATTTCTTAGTTTAAAACCCCTCAACAGATGATTTGACGAAAAAACTTTCCTTGTCGATATAAAATCTAAAGCGAAATACAGGCATGTAATTCCAAGAGCGTAGTCAAGAAAGGTTACAAATTTCTACCAGTGGCTTGGGCTCCATTAATTAAGTGTGAATAGTCTTCTGCCGAAATTGAAAATCATTAAATGTGTCTCAACAAAGATGGCTAAGACAGATTTTAAGAGTCAGTCATAGAGATCGGGTCTAAATCAAAGAAATCATATGCCGAACTGGGAGTCGAATCCTTAGTAAGGTTGTGACAGAGCGTCGCATGAGGTTTTGCGGGACATGTTTTCCGACAAAATGAATTACGCAAAATAAGAGTTGCGGAAAAAAACTTGCCGGAAAATGCGCCGAACGGCGCGAGAGGGTCTAAGTCAGTAAGAATAGCACATTAGGTTTTTGAAATAAAACTTTTTAATAGCAAGATAATGCACTGTAGATACCTCAGAATATGCATTTTGTTGGCTTTCAATACCAGAAATAGTGCTCGGCGGCGGGGCTTCGCCCCGCGCTGGGGGAGCGCTGCGAACTCCCCCAGACCCCCTTGCTAGCAAGGGCGGGGAGTCTACAATAAACAATAAACGTCTTCCGAAAGGGTCAGAATGTAATAAAGATTAATTATGTACACACACACACACATATATATTTTTTTTCGCGGGGGGGGGGGGGGGAGGGGAGGACGGGGGGGGGGGGGGAATAACCCTCCCCGAAAAAAAATCCTGGCTACGCCCATGAAGTAGACCCATGCCAACCAGTTCTGATGATGTACCAGAATGGCTCAAGGATCATACTTATACTATTTCTACTCTCTGGACAGACATTAATAATATTGGCATCCATTCAATATTTATTGTAAGTACTACTATACAATTTTTATTTTAGTTATCTAAAAGATGTTTTATGAAGTGTGATTTTCATGGTCAAGCAACATCCAAATATCAGGGATGGAATTTAACATTTTTCTCTAGTTTTTTTTTTATAACACTCTTAAGCAAATTCATCTTTCATGAATGCCTAATATACTTCGCTGTTGTGCAGGCCATTCCTTTACAATAAACTGTTAGATGAAATTAGGCAAAATTATGTCTGATAATTTGTATGTTTGATACAACAATGTATTCAATTTAATAATATTATTTTTTAATTTTAATGTTTTCAAAAGAAATTAGCCATTATGCCTAATTGTATAATTACAGTTATGTTTGGAAATGCAAGAAAAAGGCATGCATTCCTGACAAGTCAATGATTGGTTGCACCTCTTAAAGGTAAGGTACTGCAATTTTTCCCAATGCACTTTTCTCATAAGCTGAAGTACTTGTATTTTCGAAAAACTAGTTTTCCATGAAAATGTAAATCATAATATATGTTATAGTTGCTTTTAGATGAGTGCAATGTCCATCAAATTAACTGAATATCTGCCTTCACCTTTAGTAATAATCCATAACTATTAAGGTCAGGGCCATGTCTACACATTAACACAGTAGCTCCTTTTAGGTGCAGACTATTTTTAGAATGGCAAAATTATATAATTATACTTAATAACATATATACGTTTAGCATGGTCAACACATATGTCACACATATTTTTTTTTTTTAATTCTTTTATTTATTTTTATAACTAGATAACTTTCTGTTATGAGAAAAGATGAGATTCTTGGACTCCTGCATAGCACCACCAGAAAGGAAAATCCCATCATGTTGCAAAATAAAAGTCTTGGACCAATTTTAATTTAAGATATATATATTATGCTGTAAGCTCTATACATATTTATGTATATCCTGTCATTCAGCCAACAGGTTTGGATTTAGTATTTCTTTAAATCTGTTTGAAATTGTACTTGAAAACTATTAATCTGAGCCCCATTAAAACAATAGGGAGTGCAGTGAATGAGTGGTAAAGCACTTGGCTTCTGAACTGAGGGTTCCTAAGTTCGATTAAGACTGGGATTTTCAATTTCAGAATTCAAAAGGCTAGGGATACATGGCAATAGTAAGGAATAAGTAAAGGCAGTTTGGGGATCCATGGCTGAATGGTTAAGTCATGGGTTTGAATCTCTGTGAAGACTCAGATTTAAATTTTTTAGATTTTTGGGTGCCCCTGAGTCCACCTAACTCTAATGGGTAGCTGACTTTTGTTTTGGAAAGTAAAGATGGTTGGTTGTTGCGCTGGCCACATGATGCACTGGCCAAAGAATCAAATGACCTAAACATCATCTGCCCTATAGGTTGTGAGGTCTGAAATGGGATTTCTTTTCAAAAGGTGGTTGGTTGTTGTGCTGGGTACATGACACCCTCGCTAACCATGGGGCACAGATACTGATAAACTTTATATCATCTGCCCCATAGATTGCAAGATATGTAAGGGAAATTTTACTTTTTTAAAATTAAAATAAGAATCTATCAAAAGTAAACATAAAATATGGTGCATTCCCCTTAAAACTAAAACCTGGTGCGAAGGTTTAAAATGTTGGCAAAAAAAAGCAACATCATATATTCTTAATTCCCTTTGCAAAACTTACTGAGAAGAACATGCATGTTGTTCCCTCATAAGTTTCTTGACAGAGGAAATCTTGTTTATATTAGATTTAAATTAAGCAAATTAAGAAAAAAATTATAATCATTATTTCAAATGGTTGTATCTAAACCTTGTGAATTATTTTTCAGTTATAAGTATATTGAGATTAATGGATAATCATGAAATTGTTAAATAATTGCTGCTATCATTCCATTGACTTAAGAACCATAATTTTTTTTTTTAAATTAATTTTAAAACGATTTTTTTTCAAGCATAGAGTTCACATAAATCTTAGTGAAATTTTTTTTTATTTGACTAATGCTTCAAATTTATTGTATCATATTAGTTGTTAATTTTTATTACCCAGAATATTTAAAAAATGAGTACACTATTTTCATGTAATAATGTAACTTGGTATTCACACAATGCTCAAAATACAGTATAATCTTTAGGCCGTACAGATTTGTATAAATTAACTTGTTTAAATACATTGTAAATGTATATTGTTTGGATAAGAATAAAGTTTTTCTGTAGACAATTATTGTTCAAGATTTGTTGATGCTCCTGCTTAATCAATTATATATACAGGTCATTAGTTTTAACACATCTGATAATAAATGACAGTACAAGTTATTGAATGAAAATTTGTCATTATTTCAGCTGCTTTAGGCCTACATCAATGTGAGGTGCCAGTACTTTGATTGTGTCATATAACAATGTAAAGCAACATTTTTAAATGAATAGTCTATAGAATTGACAGTAAATACATTTAAGTGATGGGCTGTGATCTGCGTGAATTGGGAGCTGATCATGTATTGAATTTGTGTTTTTGATCTTTAATTCAAGTAAATGTTAATGAGCAATTAATTTTTAATGAATAAATAATTTAAAAATAAATACAAAAGAACCATAAACATCTACTTTAGTTTAATAATTTTTTTTCATCAGAACAGAATTTCCAACTTTGCTTTCTTAAAATAAAATATAATTTATTTAGAGTAGAGTCAGAACACAAAATCATAGTTTTAAAATATTAAGTAAATTAAGCTAAGCTGTGATCTCTTATAAACATTTGTATATAGACTATACACAATTTAATTATTATTTTTCATCAAATTGCAGGAACTAGTACATGTACTTATGCCTATTTGACTATAAAAAACCTTAGTCAATGAAATAGTAATACTAGTAAATGAGATAAAAGTAAACTAAATATCATCAATGCTATTGAAGCCACACTTGTTGTTTTTTTATCTTGTTTGGTGGACTGCAATTAAAGTTGCTATTAATTTTACTGATTGTCTTAGCTGAAATGTCAGTGTCGTCTCTTTGAAACCTAAGCTTATTTTCTTGGTAACTGGAAGTCCAGATATTTGGAGTTTCATTTTAAGCACCTATACTTTCCAAAATGGCATTCCGATAGGCTAAACCATTTGCCTAACATGTCATATGCACGTAAAGAGGTACCACAGAAATGCTTTAAAGACAAGCTTAGGCGCCAACTTACTTTAACTGACACAGAATAAGAGAGCACCTGGTTGCATACAGCTTCAGAACGAGACAGCTGGAGGTCACTTACAAAGGTGTGGTATACACCAATGAAAATTAATTGCCGAGGGTAGACGGCAAAAAAAAAAAAAAAAACTGATTCTACCACAGGTGGACAATGGTTATGCCTGTGCTCAGTGTGGCTTAATATGTAGGTCACAGCTGGGGCTGAGTAGCCTCTGGAAACATAGCATTCCTCATAAGTCTTAGGAATCAAAGACAAGCCTATCATTTTTGTAGCATAGTTTGTAGCTTCTGTAAATGCATGAAATGCCGTCACAAATGACACAAGTCCTCTGTGAGTTTGATGGATTATAAACATCTTACTTCTTTGCCTTATATTAAATGGTCCTTCTCTCTGTTTCTCTAGGTACTTGCGTTTATCTAAATATCATTGATATATCGTAACATGTCATCAAAATAAAAGCTAGAATCTCTGCAACTCGTGTACAAGTCAGAAGTCATCAATAACACTTGCCATTTAAAAAATAACAATTTAGATTAGTCAAATTAGTGACTGATTATTCGATTCATTTAGGCCTATAAATTTTTTATTTGAATATATAATGATCCTTTACACTTTGTGACTTTACTAGTATACTTTGGAGTAGACTTGTTGAGCTAAAGTCGTAAGTACACATTGAGTTTTACTGTGATCTACTAGATTACTAGATGTAGATCTAGATCTATATATTATATAGAAGTAGAGTCTAGAGAGAGTATCTCATCAATAGTATCTGTCATTTCGTGATCAGTAGGCGGCTGCAGGTTTATAGATCTATTCCATGACAAAAACCCTGGCTAGATTTAGATCTACTGGTCTAGACATCTAGATCTAACTAGAATTAAACTAGAAAATTGAATTAGAGAAGTAGCTTTCTGGATATAGAACCAGAATCTATATTATTAATATTAGATCTAGTTGCGTCGAACGCTTAATTTTTGGTTGTTGTTTTTAATAAATGCACATAAAATACATTGTATTTTGGCAATAAAAAATACCCAGTTGGTAGTCAAGTAATTCTAATAATTAATTAATGAATGACTATCAGTAGGGCCTATTTGTTTTAGATCTATCAGATTCACTTGACTATGACTTATTATTTATACTTATTTTGTATCATTCGTCCAAGAAAATCTAGCTCTAGATCTATTTCATTTTAGATTAGGCTATAGTTTTTTTTTTTGTCATTTTATTTAGGCTACAATATTACCGAGATGAACTTTTTCTTTGTTTCCCACGAGACGTGTATGCCTATAGCCTATAATAGTCCTTTCGATAATAATAATAATAATAAAACGATTAGAAATGCGTAGCTTGGAGTGTCAAAACTGTATTAGGCCTCCTATTTTTATTTTTATTTCGTGCAATTTAGTATATCGTAACAAATACGCATTTAGAGGAACGGCAGGCAGGTCTTCATCCAGATTTAGTGTAAATAAACCAAACACAGAAACACTGAAAGATTGTATTTTCGGAATTTAGATTCTATTTTTTTGAAAAAATGTGGCATTTTATAGGGTGGTCGAAAAAAATAACTTTTGTGACGATCTCTTATTCGGGAAAATTGTATCTATTATATCAGATAGTCAGAAAATGGATGAAGTTTTTACACATCTAATCAAATAGAGCGTACGAAAGTTTTACAACCATTGCAAGGGACTGACGGAGTAAATCTCTTCTTTGGCATCATCATGGATTTCTCCACATTGCACCATGCGCGAAAATGATGCGCGACGGCACTTCGACTCTCTTTGGCTTTGTAAAAAACTCGAAGCTGGTGTTCCATTAGTATAGTTCCATGCTTCAACGAAAACAAAACAAATATTAGAAACATCTTGAATAGTTTTTTGTATTTACTTTTTGTTAGATACGTACACTGCCAGTGCCAGCTCGTAGGATATAGGCGCTTATCAAGACAGATGTTCAGAATGTCAGTGCTACTAGCAGGGGCGTAGCTATGAATTTTTTATCGTTTGGTGGCCCGGGGGCTTGACGTCTTTGGGGGCCCCTGCATTTTGCGTAATATTTAATTTAATTAAACACTTATTTGGTGGCCGCCGTCAAGTGAGGAGCCGGGGGGATTTTCAAATTCTCCCCCTCTTCCCACCAGCCTTGCTACGCCACTGGCTGCTAGTGGAATGAATGTGACAATACTAAAAGAGAATGACAAGTTACATGAGAGGATAGGCACAAACCAAGAACAATTTAGGACTAGTCTAACGATAGATAGATAGATAGATAGATAGATAGATAGATAGATAGATAGATAGATAGATAGATAGATAGATAGATAGATAGATAGATAGATAAGCCTCTAGTTTTAATCATTTCAAAACTTATATTAACTCACTCCGTCTTTTGCATTCAGATAGTAAAAAAATTGGAAAAGTTTTTTTTTATATTTAATGGGCATAATGTAACATAATAGTATTATATGTACATTTGCACACTAGCGCGTCAGTGCAACACTGCTTGTGTTTACGTAATAAATGGAGTTCCTAATATGTCTTCCCTCTTAAACACTAGTTTGTTATTTGTGTAACACGAATATTCTACATGGTGTCAGAATAAAACTTGAAAAGCTGTCCAGACAAAGGTTTTTATTAATCTAATAATGGCTTCTTTTTATTTTGAGCAACCAATCTTGAATTGGAATGCTAAAGATCTGTATCAAGAGTTTATAAGATTTCAACAGCAGGTGAGCTTTTGTTTCAAAGGACCGTTAGCTGGTGCCGATAGTAAACAAAAAGCCGGATGGCTGGGAATGTGGATAGGTCAGCAAGGCCGTGAGGTTTACAAAACTCTAAATATTACTGATAGTGAAGAGGGAGATCCGCAATTGCTATTAAAGAAAATAGAAGACTACATAAGGCCAAGACAAAATAAGAGAGTGTGTAGATTTAGAGCACATCAGAGAAAGCAGGAAGAAGGAGAAAGTTTTGATAACTTTGTTAAAGACCTAAAGCTTCTCATTATGGACTGTGAGTATGACAACCCAGACGATATGCTTATTGATTTGATTATTAGTGGAGTCATACACGAAAAGGTACAATTAAGACTACTTGACCAGGGACAGAAGTTGACCCTTAGCAAGGCTATAGAAATAGGACAACAATATGAGATGTCGCAAATCCAAGTGAAAATGTTTAGGGGCCAAGAAGTTCTAGCAATCAAGAGAGGGTCACACAATGTACTCAAGCAGAAGTCTAAAGACAACTCAGATAAATTATGTAGTAAATGCGGCAAGAACCACGAAAAGGGAAAATGTCCAGCAATAGGAACCACATGCAATTTCTGCAAGAAGAAAAACCACTGGTTTCAAATGTGCAGAAAAAGACGCAACGTCAATCTAGTAGAAGATGACAGTCACAGTGATGAAAATATTATACCTGTTAGCACTGCAAGTAGCCAGTATAGAAAGGGTAATATTGAGAACATCAATGTCGCCGAAGACAAGTGGACTGTAAAACTAGTCGTGCATGGCAAGACATTAATTTTTCGTATCGACACTGGTGCAAGATGTAACATTCTTGTCAAGTCAGAGTTTGAAAAGCTCAAAGACAAAGTAAAACTTGCTTATTCAGCAAAGTCGCTCAAGTCTTACTCTAATCATGTTATTAAGACTTTAGGAGCAGTGGTGCTACCTTTGAGAAATAATATCCAAGAGGTGAAAGCAAGGTTTGAGGTAGTAGACATTAGCCAAGAGAACATTTTGAGTGGTGACACAGCAGAATGTTTAGGACTACTACAACGGATAGACAGCATAGAATCCAGGGCAGAAGACGAGTTACAAAGAGAATTTCCTGAAATGCTGAAAACAACTGGAACACTGCCAGGAGAATACAAGATTCAGTTACAGGAAAATGCTAAAGGAGTTATTCATCCACCACGTCGCTTAGCAGCATCTCTACGCAAAAAAGTTGAAGAAAAACTTAAAGAAATGCAAGCTGATGGATTTATTACTCCAGTACATGAACCTACTGAATGGGTTAGCTCCATGGTTGTTTCGTTCAGGAATGACAAAGTTAGAATATGTATTGATCCAAAAGATCTCAATAAAGCAATCAGACGGGAACATCACTCGATGAAAACTATTGAAGATGTGATCACTAATATTCCAGATTCGAAGATATTCTCAGTTCTCGATGCCAAGTCAGGGTTTATGCAAATAAAGCTTGAAAGAGAATCTTCATTTCTCACAACTTTCAACACACCTCTGGGAAGATATAGATGGTTACGATTACCTTTTGGTATTAAATCAGCGCCAGAAATTTACCAAAGAATTATGGATGAAATGCTTCAAGGAATTGAAGGAGCATATGTCATCATAGACGACATTCTAGTAGCTGGTAGAGATGTTGAGCATCATGATCACATTTTGAAACAAGTCATGCAAAGAGCAACGGAGTACAATCTAAAGCTGAACTATGATAAGTGCAAGATAAGGCCCTGCCTCATCGTGGCGCCCGCGTGGAAACGGCCATAAGAGGAATTGGCTAGGCAAAATGGGTAGCAAAACATGACTCCCGTGGGGATGCCCACGGGTAGACGAGAGTCAACCCATAGCACGGGCGGGGTTGTAAAAAAGTCCCCACGAACACGTCCCACATCCATGCGCTGTTCCTCAAAGGGACCGTTACATCAATGGCGGTTCCCACACAGCTAGCTTGGTACAACGAAGGAAAATGACGGTGGCTCCCGGTGCCCTCGGCCTTCGGCCATGTGCAGCCAAGCATGCGTCGGGGCCAAAGGCATTGGAAACAGCAATGTTTTACATAGGCATTGACTCGGGTCCCTCTCAAACAGAACTGTGTTCCCACAGGTTTGTTTTTTTTTACTGTTCGGCTGGACGACCAAACAGGTTTTTTTTCAAACTTAGAGCTCGAAGAGCCTTCGGCTCAGCTCTTAGACATCAACAAGATAAGGCAAAACAGAGTACCTTATATGGGCCATATCTTGTCAGAGAAAGGTTTAGAACCAGATCCAGCAAAGATAAAGGCAATTATTGACATGCCAGCTCCTCAAGACAAAGATGGAATCAGAAGATTTCTAGGTTTAATTCAGTACCTAGCAAAATTTATTCCTAATCTAAGTCAAGCAGATGCTCCAATACGAAAGCTTCTAAAAGATGATATAGAATTTCAATGGAATCATGAACAAAACAAGAGTTTCAAAGAATTGAAACATCTTTGTACAAACCCTCCAGTTTTAGCATATTATGATGTCAACAAGAACGTAGAGATAGAATGTGATGCAAGTAAAGATGGACTGGGAGCAGTATTACTCCAGGAAGGTCGTATAATTGCATACGCATCAAGAGCTCTCACAGATACAGAAACAAGATATGCTCAAATTGAGAAGGAAATGCTCTCAATTGTGTATAGTACAAGCAAATTTCACTGCTACATATTTGGTAAGGAAGTAACAGTTTATAATGATCACAAACCTCTGGAGCAAATCTTCAAGAAACCTCTATTGTCAGCACCAATGAGAATACAGAAGATGCTAATAAGACTACAGTGGTATGATCTGAAAGTCTGTTACAGAAAAGGCAAGGAAATGTTTATCTCCGATACACTTTCTCGTGCACATCTACCAAATACTGATACACAGACATGTGAATTTACAGATGATTCAGTGCATATGATCTCTGTAAGTGATTCGAAATACAGTGAAATTAAAGACTGTACAAGCAAGGAACTTTCAATGCTTCTGGAAGTAATTATGACTGGTTGGCCAGACACAAGAAGCGATACTCCAATTGAAGTCAGACCATATTGGGATTCAAGAGACCAGTTATCAACTTCGGATGGTATTATATACAAAGGTCTGAGAATAGTCATGCCACCAAGCTTACGTAAATACATGCTAAATCTGATTCACAAGTCTCACTTAGGAATAGTCAAGTGTAAGCAGCGAGCCAGAGAAGTCATGTATTGGCCAGGCATGAATGCAGACATTGAAGTGACAGTTAGGGATTGTAGCAGGTGTGCTGAACATCAGAATCGAAATGTGTCAGAACCGCTAATGCCTACCAAGACACCAGACCTTCCATACAGCATGGTTGGGTGTGATCTGCTTAACTTTGAGGGTAAAAAGTATGTTCTTCTAGTTGACTACTTCTCAAGGTTTATTGATGTCAAAGAACTGTCACAGGAAACAACATCAGATATCATCGAAGCAATGAGGAGTATATTCGCATGCCATGGAATACCTAGAAAGTTAAGGTCAGATAGCGGGCCACAGTTCTCTTCAAGGGAATTCCTGAACTTCTGTAAATCATACGGAATATAGCATGAAATGTCGAGTCCTCATTTTCAGAGTTCTAATGGTGAGGCTGAAAGAGCTATTCAAACAGTGAAGAAACTTTGGAAGAAAAGCGAAGACAAATTTCTGTCGCTATTAGACTACAGAACTACTCCACTGAGTAATATTAATTTGTCGCCAGCACAATTACTCATGGGACGCCGACCCAGAAATTTGTTACCTTCTAGCGAGGAAATACTCACACCTAAGACACCAGATCTCAAGGTGGTGAAGAAACACTTTGACTCCGAGAAACAGTCTCAGAAACATTATTATGATAAGAGGAAAGGAGTTAAGAGTCATAATCCCCTACAAGACGGAACAGCAGTCAGAATGCAACTTAATTCTAAGTGGAAACCAGGAACAGTAGTTTCGAAGCATTCTAAGCCTAGATCATATAATGTCGAAAGTGGAAGAAACAGAAAACACATCAGAAAGTCTTCTGAGAAAGCAAACAGATTTGACAACAATTATGACTTTCCAGATGACATCTCAGAACAACCAGAACCACTAGATCTAGAGAGTCCAAGATTACAAACTACACTAGATTTTGAGCCGCCACTACACACTGCTTCTTCTAACACCGCTAGACCACATGAACCTTACGTAACACGCTCAGGCAGAATAGTTAACAAACCCAAGAGACTTGATTTGTGATGAACTGAATTAACTTTTTAGTTGACTAGTTTGTTAGTTATTCTGATAAATAGATTTTCTGAATTAAAGAAGAGAGATGTAACATAATAGTATTATATGTACATTTGCACACTAGCGCGTCAGTGCAACACCGCTTGTGTTTACGTAATAAATGGAGTTCCTAATATGTCTTCCCTCTTAAACACTAGTTTGTTATTTGTGTAACACGAATATTCTACAGATAAGCCTCTAGTTTTAATCATTTCAAAACTTATATTAACTCACTCCGTCTTTTGCATTCAGATAGTAAAAAAATTGGAAAAGTTTTTTTTATATTTAATGGGCATTGTTTCTAGGGTAGGTAACACAGGAATATCTTTATTGTTCTTAGGCACTAAATTTTGATTAACTCCCTTACATCGAAAAAAAAAAAATGATAAAGTAATAAGGCTATCCTAACAGTACACACCGGTTGCGCCTGTTTTTTTTATTTGTATATAGTTCACAGGCTTTATATTATTTATTACGGCCGTAACATTCCCTTCTTTCTTTTTGAGATTTCAATAAACGGGCCACATTTGAATGACCCCTTCCCCCTGAAAATACTTTTTAGCCCTTGATTTTGTGTATCTGTTACAATGAACTAAAACGGGTCGAGTTTTGTCTCTTTTCTTTTTTTTTTATCTCTGGAACCCCCCCCCCCCCCCCCCCCCCCGTTTTATTTTAACCTGCGCATCTTAATTTCTCCGTCAAGAACTTTTGAATTGATTTGGAAAGACCTGCTAGATAACCAACACACAGGGCCGGCTTTAGGCCGATTTGACAGATTGCTTCAAAAGGGGCCCCGAAATCTGCATTAATCATATCACTATCAGTCATAGCCATTGTCACAGGCGTTTAAAGATGTAGGACTAAGAAGGTTAACAAACTTTCAAAAAAAAATTTCGCGACAATTTTTGTAGTGTTAAAAAATGTCCATGTCCAGTCTAGTCTAATATATAAGTCTAGGGTAGGGGGCTTAAAGGGTTAGAAACAGAAGTGTAACTTTGTACTTTAATATATAAGTCTAGGGTAGGGGGCTTAAAGGGTTAGAAACAGAAGTGTAACTTTGTACTTTAATATATAAGTCTAGGGTAGGGGGCTTAAAGGGTTAGAAACAGAAGTGTAACTTTGTACTTTAATATATAAGTCTAGGGTAGGGGGCTTAAAGGGTTAGAAACAGAAGTGTAACTTTGTACTTTAATATATAAGTCTAGGGTAGGGGGCTTAAAGGGTTAGAAACAGAAGTGTAACTTTGTACTTTAATATATAAGTCTAGGGTAGGGGGCTTAAAGGGTTAGAAACAGAAGTGTAACTTTGTACTTTAATATATAAGTCTAGGGTAGGGGGCTTAAAGGGTTAGAAACAGAAGTGTAACTTTGTACTTTAATATATAAGTCTAGGGTAGGGGGCTTAAAGGGTTAGAAACAGAAGTGTAACTTTGTACTTTAATATATAAGTCTAGGGTAGGGGGCTTAAAGGGTTAGAAACAGAAGTGTAACTTTGTACTTTAATATATAAGTCTAGGGTAGGGGGCTTAAAGGGTTAGAAACAGAAGTGTAACTTTGTACTTTAATATATAAGTCTAGGGTAGGGGGCTTAAAGGGTTAGAAACAGAAGTGTAACTTTGTACTTTAATATATAAGTCTAGGGTAGGGGGCTTAAAGGGTTAGAAACAGAAGTGTAACTTTGTACTTTAATATATAAGTCTAGGGTAGGGGGCTTAAAGGGTTAGAAACAGAAGTGTAACTTTGTACTTTAATATATAAGTCTAGGGTAGGGGGCTTAAAGGGTTAGAAACAGAAGTGTAACTTTGTACTTTAATATATAAGTCTAGGGTAGGGGGCTTAAAGGGTTAGAAACAGAAGTGTAACTTTGTACTTTAATATATAAGTCTAGGGTAGGGGACTTAAAGGGTTAGAAACAGAAGTGTAACTTTGTACTTTAATATATAAGTCTAGGGTAGGGGGCTTAAAGGGTTAGAAACAGAAGTGTAACTTTGTACTTTAATATATAAGTCTAGGGTAGGGGGCTTAAAGGGTTAGAAACAGAAGTGTAACTTTGTACTTTAATATATAAGTCTAGGGTAGGGGGCTTAAAGGGTTAGAAACAGAAGTGTAACTTTGTACTTTAATATATAAGTCTAGGGTAAGGGGCTTAAAGGGTTAGAAACAGAAGTGTAACTTTGTACTTTAATATATAAGTCTAGGGTAGGGGGGCTTAAAGGGTTAGAAACAGAAGTGTAACTTTGTACTTTAATATATAAGTCTAGGGTAGGGGGCTTAAAGGGTTAGAAACAGAAGTGTAACTTTGTACTTTAATATATAAGTCTAGGGTAAGGGACTTAAAGGGTTAGAAACAGAAGTGTAACTTTGTACTTTAATATATAAGTCTAGGGTAGGGGGCTTAAAGGGTTAGAAACAGAAGTGTAACTTTGTACTTTAATATATAAGTCTAGGGTAGGGGGCTTAAAGGGTTAGAAACAGAAGTGTAACTTTGTACTTTAATATATAAGTCTAGGGTAGGGGACTTAAAGGGTTAGAAACAGAAGTGTAACTTTGTACTTTAATATATAAGTCTAGGGTAGGGGGCTTAAAGGGTTAGAAACAGAAGTGTAACTTTGTACTTTAATATATAAGTCTAGGGTAGGGGGCTTAAAGGGTTAGAAACAGAAGTGTAACTTTGTACTTTAATATATAAGTCTAGGGTAGGGGGCTTAAAGGGTTAGAAACAGAAGTGTAACTTTGTACTTTAATATATAAGTCTAGGGTAAGGGGCTTAAAGGGTTAGAAACAGAAGTGTAACTTTGTACTTTAATATATAAGTCTAGGGTAGGGGGCTTAAAGGGTTAGAAACAGAAGTGTAACTTTGTACTTTAATATATAAGTCTAGGGTAGGGGGCTTAAAGGGTTAGAAACAGAAGTGTAACTTTGTACTTTAATATATAAGTCTAGGGTAGGGGGCTTAAAGGGTTAGAAACAGAAGTGTAACTTTGTACTTTAATATATAAGTCTAGGGTAGGGGGCTTAAAGGGTTAGAAACAGAAGTGTAACTTTGTACTTTAATATATAAGTCTAGGGTAGGGGGCTTAAAGGGTTAGAAACAGAAGTGTAACTTTGTACTTTTCAATATGTCGGCGTAAAAAAAATGGTGGGTCGAACTAGCGAATAAAAAATCCTTTTGGTAAATCAAACAGTTGCGGTTTCGATTATTGAGGCATCTCAGTGCTATGTCTTGCAAGGTAATGGATATACTTTTGGTACTATAACTGTCATTAAGGTGTGTTGTTGTTTTCATCTAAATTTACATAAATTTTTGTTATTTTGTTTCACCTTTTTTTTCTTATAAATTAGAGACTTTCCTTTAAAAAAAAAGATAATTACAGACGTATTTTGGGCCCTGAATGTCGCTGAGGAGGATGTTTGATGTTTGATGTTTCATATTAGTATTATGATTTTTTTTTAGCATTCTCTAGAACTCTCAGGATCGAGACTCTTTAGAGAAAAACAAAAGTTAGTGTCGTCTCCCTTTAACAGTGTCCATTACGTCATTTTCTATTGATATGGCCGATCAGAAGCAGGACCGTCCATGCAGACAAGAATCTTCTGAGAAATATTTCGGACCCCAAACATGTCTATGAAGTGTATTGACACAATTTTAATAATAAAAATAATAATTTAGTTTATACAGTGCTGTTAACAAACATAATCGTAAGCTCAAGGCAGACATAAACTCAAGGCAGACATAAACACAAGAGTTAAAATGCCACAAGCTAATCTCAAACAAAGTTCAGAACGAACTGGCCTTATGAGATGAAGGGATAGCGAGAATCTATCTAGTGCAGTAGCGTGCAGTCCTTGTACACTAATGACTAGGCTAGTTCCTTCAGAGTCTAAGAAACCTCATTTTTGTTTCTCTTAATACATGTATATCTTCTAGACAATAGATCATGAAATGATCATGAATGAAGTCAATTTCTTGGTCAATCTTCACAAAAAACATAAAATAAATAAGAACTTTTAACTTCTCGATGTCACACTATCATGAAGCAGGTGTCCTGAACTGATTAAGAACTGATTAAGAAGCACAATTTAATCCTTAATTAACGAGAACAATTCGATGTTCTACGCTTCTAAGAAGTGGGTAGCCCGAGCAGACATGCTCCAATCACTGTATTTAGGAGCAGTCAAATCACAGATAGACTACAGCCTACCTGTGCAAATTTATGGCTCTAGAACACCTCTTGAACAACTTGATAAAATACAGTCCCAAGCCCTAAGATTTGTCTGTGGAACCTTTAGGACAAGCCCAGTAAATGTGGCTGAAATAATGACAAATGTAGGTCCTCTAAACCTTAGGAGGGAAAGGTCAGTACTGACCTGCCTTGAGCAATATAAAAGACTGGATGAATACCTCCCAGCTAGAAAATTAGTGAATAGTTGGAACTGCAGAAGACGTAACCAGATGCAGTCTTTTATGCATCATGCCACTAGACTATCTGATGAAGCTGGCCTCTCCACCAACCGACAAAACATTCAACATTTTCATCCCCTTCCCCCTTGGTGTCGCCCAACGACCCCAGACATACGATTTAAACTAGTAGACCCTAATGCAACTAAGCTTAGCCGTTCATCTAACGACCTTCAAATTCTAGCACTGGAGACCATTAATGCCTTCAAGTCCAGTGCTATTTTTGCATATACTGATGTGTCGGCATTGATAGATTCTGGAAGAGCAGGCTTTGCAGCCTACATCGACTTTATTGGCTCTTACTCAGTCAAAATCTTTGGACCATATGGTAGTGTTTGCAGTTTTGATGCGGAGACAATGGCAGTCTGTGAAGCCTTAAAGGTCATTGACTCTCAACTCGGCAAGGGCCATTTGAGGGCAACACAGATTGTTGTAGTCACTGACTCAAAATCTGTACTACAGGATTTGCAAAGCCCTGGACCATAGCCCCCCAATATCAACACTGTCATCATGGCCTCACACAACATAAAGCAGCGCTATGGCACCCTTATAATAATGCAGTGGGTACCGAGTCACATAGGTGTGACTGGCAACACTATTGCAGGCTCCTTGGCCCACCAGGGAGGGCAAATTCCACCAACTGAACAGGCTGTACGTTTTCATCATGCTCTGGCTTTAATTCAAAAAACAGAAATTGAAAAGTGGTTTGAGTGCTGGGACAACTCCCAAAAAGTCAGTGGAGTCTGGGAACGCATGAGGCGCCCTGACCGTACTTCCCCGTGGTGGAGGCTGTCCAGGCCTGAGCAAGCTATTACAGCACAATGCAGGACAGGTCACTTTCCTGTTGGCTCATATTTCTCATGGCTATTGCCAAATTTTGATTCACGGTGCCCCCACTGCGGGGAAGAAGAGGAAACCGTGCCTCATATTCTGTTTGACTGCCCCAGACTTGCTGATCTTCGCCTCGACAGGTCTGGGAAACCAAAAATTCTCGACCTGTATGGTGACATATACGCTCTACGCAAGACAGCAGAGTTTTTGTCCAGGGCTTTTGCAAGAGAGGATTTAAGCCTCTCAAGCCCTCACTCAAATGGAGTTTGATGATGATGATGATGACGAAACAGAATAATACAAACATAAATAAATAATACATATGTATATATAACGCTTCCGTCAAAGATACTTCCAATTCAAGAGGTGCTTACACTGGCAAAACTACATTACAAATAACTATGTTCTGGTGGAGGCCGTGTGGACAGTATAGAAGCACTAATTACCATTCGACAGCTGCGCTGGGTCGGACACCTATCCAGCATGGGAGACGACCGCATACCGATTCTTTGTCAAACTTAAAAGAGGTGCCTGCTAAAGATCAACTCAGGCGCCATTTCGCTCTCATTGGCATTGGGGAAGTAGCTGGCAGCAGATGGTCTCTGAAAGAGACAGCCGGAGAGCTCCCACTAAGACTGCCCGGACAAACCTTTGAGACTCAAAGGAAAGCCATTATTGAAGACAGGAGTAGAAGACGGAAAAAAAAATTAAATAGACCGCCAGGAGACAACGCATTTGTCTGCACGAAATGCGGGAAAAAATGCAGGTCGCAAGTGGGTTTGCGTAGTCATGTGAAACACCGCACAACCTTAATCTTCGGAATTGCATACATTGACATTATATTATATTAGTAGTGTGATCGGGACATGAGAACTTAAACGTTTTTTTTTTTGTGTAGTTTTGTGTTTTTGTTGTTTTTTTTTTGTTTCTAGAAAAACAATGAATGTGTGCTATTTAAGGAATGTGGACGAAAAAAACAATCTTAAAGTTCTTTGGAAATTTGATTCTAAAATATAAAATGAATTAGTTGATGCCACAGTCTCAGAATGATTGACATCTGTCAGAACGACTAATTTATTTAAGCCCCTCCTTTATTATCTATCTATTTACTGTTCATACCTCATTCCGTATCAGCTCTGACGTTATCTTCACAATTTTTTTTAAAATTTTTTGTAAACTTTCAAACTTGAGATTTAGAACCCAGATTTGTTTTCATGTGTGTAGGTCATGGGCACCAACCTCAAACCGTAATTTTCACAAATATTTATAGTCATTGTAGAAAAACAAAGTAATTCTAGAACAAGAACAACAAAAAGCAACTCTCCAGAATGAGATCTCATAGGCTGGGCAATCAGCAGCAACAGATACTGTATCCATCGAATTGGATTCCGATTAAAGTACATTGAACAGAAATGGCTTTAAGCAAGAAAATGAATATTATAGATGATCTTATTTTATTTTATTATATTACTGTATTACATCGCCTTTCGGTTTGAGTCTCTCAGTTTTACCAATATTATTTTATTATATTACTGTATTACATCGCTTCTCGGTTTGAGTCTCTCAATTTTACCAATATTATTTTATTATATTACTGTATTACATCGCTTCTCGGTTTGAGTCTCTCAATTTTACCAATATTATTTTATTATATTACTGTATTACATCGCTTCTCAGTTTACCAATATAATTTTATTTTGCATAATGTGACACGTTCACTTTGGGGCATTAGAAATAATGTGGCGACCGTCTTTCCCCCAACCCTCTCTGACTTTTGCCTTGAGGATAATTTCATTCAGTGACAGGACCATCCATTCTTTGATGTTGTCCACATCGCTTTCTCTTTCTTCCTCTTCTTCTTCCTGGTACTGTTCCGTAAAGGAAGGTCTTTGCGAACCCTGAGGACCTTGTGATATAGCCATACATTTTTAGTTTGCGTTTTTTGACATTGTTCAGCAGGTCATCGTAGGACCGAGTGACCGTTGAGATCCTGTCTCTAATGTCTTTCTTTCTAATGCAGTCTTTGTGGGTGGTACTTATGATCCTTCTAGAACATCTCAATTCCAATGCTCGGATCCTTCTCTCTAGTTCTAGTTCATGATCGACAAAGTAGCACATCAATCAGATTTTTGTGTCATTCCAGATTTTTTTTTAGCTTTGCTGCTGTGGACTGTGCAATACAGGCCTTTAGTTCAGGTTTGGTTCTACTAGTTCAGGTTTGGTTCTACTAGTTCAGGTTTGGTTCTAGTAGTTCAGGTTTGGTTCTAGTAGTTCAGGTTTGGTTCTAGTAGTTCAGGTTTGGTTCCACTAGTTCAAGTTTGGTTCCACTAGTTCAGGTTTGGTTCTAGTAGTTCAGGTTTGGTTCCACTAGTTCAGGTTTGGTTCTAGTAGTTCAGGTTTGGTTCCACTAGTTCAGATTTGGTTCTAGTAGTTCAGGTTTGGTTCTAGTAGTTCAGGTTTGGTTCCACTAGTTCAGGTTTGGTTCGACTAGTTCAGGTTTGGTTCTAGTAGTTCAGGTTTGGTTCCACTAGTTCAGGTTTGGTTCCACTAGTTCAGGTTTGGTTCTACTAGTTCAGGTTTGGTTCCACTAGTTCAGGTTTGGTTCTAGTAGCTCAGGTTTGGTTCTAGTAGTTCAGGTTTGGTTCCACTAGTTCAGGTTTGGTTCCACTAGTTCAGGTTTGGTTCTAGTAGCTCAGGTTTGGTTCCACTAGTTCAGGTTTGGTTCTAGTAGTTCAGGTTTGGTTCCACTAGTTCAGGTTTGGTTCTAGTAGTTCAGGTTTGGTTCCACTAGTTCAGATTTGGTTCTAGTAGTTCAGGTTTGGTTCTAGTAGTTCAGGTTTGGTTCCACTAGTTCAGGTTTGGTTCTAGTAGTTCAAGTTTGGTTCCACTAGTTCAGGTTTGGTTCCACTAGTTCAGGTTTGGTTCTAGTAGTTCAGGTTTGGTTCTAGTAGTTCAGGTTTGGTTCTAGTAGTTCAGGTTTGGTTCTCGTAGTTCAAGTTTGGTTCCACTAGTTCAGGTTTGGTTCCACTAGTTCAGGTTTGGTTCTAGTAGTTCAGGTTTGGTTCCACTAGTTCAGGTTTGGTTCTAGTACTTCAAGTTTGGTTCCACTAGTTCAGGTTTGGTTCCACTAGTTCAGGTTTGGTTCTAGTAGTTCAGGTTTGGTTCTAGTAGTTCAGGTTTGGTTCTAGTAGTTCAGGTTTGGTTCTCGTAGTTCAAGTTTGGTTCCACTAGTTCAGGTTTGGTTCCACTAGTTCAGGTTTGGTTCTAGTAGTTCAGGTTTGGTTCCACTAGTTCAGGTTTGGTTCTAGTACTTCAAGTTTGGTTCCACTAGTTCAGGTTTGGTTCCACTAGTTCAGGTTTGGTTCTAGTAGTTCAGGTTTGGTTCTAGTAGTTCAGGTTTGGTTCTAGTAGTTCATGTTTGGTTCCACTAGTTCAGGTTTGGTTCTAGTAGTTCAGGTTTGGTTTCAGTAGTTCAGGTTTGGTTCTCGTAGTTCAGGTTTGGTTCCACTAGTTCAGGTTTGGTTCTGGTAGTTCAGGTTTGGTTCCACTAGTTCAGGTTTGGTTCTAGTAGTTCACGTTTGGTTTCACTAGTTCAGGTTTGGTTCTAGTAGTTCAGGTTTGGTTCTACTAGTTCAGGTTTGGTTCTAGTAGTTCAGGTTTGGTTCTCGTAGTTCAGGTTTGGTTCCACTAGTTCAGGTTTGGTTCTAGTAGTTCAGGTTTGGTTCTCGTAGTTCAAGTTTGGTTCTCGTAGTTCAGGTTTGGTTCTACTAGTTCAGGTTTGGTTCTAGTAGTTCAGGTTTGGTTCCACTAGTTCAGGTTTGGTTCTAGTAGTTCAAGTTTGGTTCCACTAGTTTAGGTTTGGTTCCACTAGTTCAGGTTTGGTTCTAGTAGTTCAGGTTTGGTTCTAGTAGTTCAGGTTTGGTTCTAGTAGTTCAGGTTTGGTTCTCGTAGTTCAAGTTTGGTTCCACTAGTTCAGGTTTGGTTCCACTAGTTCAGGTTTGGTTCTAGTAGTTCAGGTTTGGTTCCACTAGTTCAGGTTTGGTTCTAGTACTTCAAGTTTGGTTCCACTAGTTCAGGTTTGGTTCCACTAGTTCAGGTTTGGCTCTAGTAGTTCAGGTTTGGTTCTAGTAGTTCAGGTTTGGTTCTACTAGTTCAGGTTTGGTTCTAGTAGTTCAGGTTTGGTTCCACTAGTTCAGGTTTGGTTCTAGTAGTTCAAGTTTGGTTCCACTAGTTCAGGTTTGGTTCCACTAGTTCAGGTTTGGCTCTAGTAGTTCAGGTTTGGTTCTAGTAGTTCAGGTTTGGTTCTAGTAGTTCAGGTTTGGTTCTCGTAGTTCAAGTTTGGTTCCACTAGTTCAGGTTTGGTTCCACTAGTTCAGGTTTGGTTCTAGTAGTTCAGGTTTGGTTCCACTAGTTCAGGTTTGGTTCTAGTACTTCAAGTTTGGTTCCACTAGTTCAGGTTTGGTTCCACTAGTTCAGGTTTGGTTCTAGTAGTTCAGGTTTGGTTCTAGTAGTTCAGGTTTGGTTCTAATAGTTCATGTTTGGTTCCACTATTTCAGGTTTGGTTCTAGTAGTTCAGGTTTGGTTCTAATAGCTCAGGTTTGGTTCTAGTAGTTCCTGTTTGGTTCTAGTAGTTCATGTTTGGTTCTAGTAGTTCAGGTTTGGTTCCACTATTTCAGGTTTGGTTCTAGTAGTTCAGGCTTGGTTCTAGTAGTTCAGGTTTGGTTCCACTAGTTCAGGCTTGGTTCTAGTAGTTCAGGTTTTGTTCCACTAGTTCAGGTTTGGTTCTAGTAGTTCAGGTTTGGTTTCAGTAGTTCAGGTTTGGTTCTCGTAGTTCAGGTTTGGTTCCACTAGTTCAGGTTTGGTTCTCGTAGTTCAGGTTTGGTTCCACTAGTTCAGGTTTGGTTCTAGTAGTTCACGTTTGGTTTCACTAGTTCAGGTTTGGTTCTACTAGTTCAGGTTTGGTTCTAGTAGTTCAGGTTTGGTTCTCGTAGTTCAGGTTTGGTTCCACTAGTTCAGGTTTGGTTCTAGTAGTTCAGGTTTGGTTCTACTAGTTCAGGTTTGGTTCTACTAGTTCAGGTTTGGTTCTACTAGTTCAGGTTTGGTTCCACTAGTTCAGGTTTAGTTCCACTAGTTCAGGTTTGGTTCTAGTAGTTCATGTTAGGTTCTAGTAGTTCAAGTTTAGTTCTTTCATAATAACTCCGAAGTATTTTAAACTTCTGACACAGCTTGTCCATTTTAAAGCCATGTTGGCTATTAGTAATTGTCTAGGGGGTGCCCCAACAAATAAAGTTAAATAGGCTCATTTGTTGTGTTTTTTTTTTTTTTTTTTGGTAGAGTCGTTCACCTCTATATTTCCAAGCATTTAATTATTTATTTATTTTAGAATTTCCTCGTCTGGTTTGTTAGGTACTTGCTAAGGTACTCGCATCCTAGATTGAGAACTACTGCTGCAGACAACAAAAAGGAAATCCTATTTTTATAAAACATTTGTTACAACTGAATCTAAGAATACATTATTTCAAGCTGTACTAGATTTCACCAGACATTAAATCTAGGTATTGAGCCAACAAGGAAGTCACGCTATGAGATGGAGTAGTCTGGGTGTGGACAGAAAAGAAGACTCGTCTCCATCTATGGCAGGAGAAGAATGAAATGGAATACACTGATCTCTGGCAGAAACTCTGTCTATGTTTAAAGTATGCTGAAATTGTGTCCATGTTTAAAGTATGCAGACATTCTGTGTTTGAAGTATTCAGAAATTCTGTCTACGTTTAAATTATGCAGAGATTCTGTCTATAATCAAAATATGCAGAAATTATGCTGACGTTCAAAGTACCAGTATACAGAAACTCTGTTTAAAGTATACCGTACATAACATATGTCTCTATTCTTTGTTATTATTCAAAGTATATTCTAATTATTTAACTTCTTGAAGAAAATCTGTCTTCATTGAAAGTGACAGCACTTAGAGAACGTAGTAGAGAATGTGTATCTCTTCAAGTTCATGCTGGTTGAAGGACTTTCGTCTTATAGTGAGATAAGAAGAGGTGTTAAACAAAGATCCAACAGTCAAGTTGTAAGTGTTAGAAACACACTTACTGTTATAAACTTTCTCACATGTAAATTATGAGTGAGTCTGGTGTGAATGTACATTTTGGTTTCTTATAGTTATAAATGTTTTTTGTTTGGTGTAATGCACTAATTGTAAGACAAATTTCCATACGGACAATAAAGATTATTATTATTATTAAAGGTGGACCTTACTTTTAATTCGTCTTAAATTTGTTTCTCTTTTCTGACTGTACTCCTATTGATTCGTTTAGAGAACCCCTAGTGTCTAGTTTAGAACTATCGAACAAACGTATGGGTCATCAGTTTCATTAGTTTCCTCACGAATATCACAAATCTAAGAAGTACAAACTATCAACAGCCCGAAACTCCAAAGGGATTGTATTGTTTGGTCAGATGACGTTGTTATTACTGTTATTACTGTTATGAATAATGGCAATGTTTTCGATTCCAAAGATTAAGGATGAATGCAGTGCTTCACAAGACTACAGAACCCCAGTTTGACCTGCATATTCTTTCGCTTCTCGTGAAGACAAAGCCGTTTGTTGCAGGCGGTCTATTTAAGCTTTCTTTCCGTCTTCTGCGCCTGTCTTCAATAATAGCTAGGGTTAGGGTTAGGTTCAATAATAGCTTTCCTTTGGGTCTTAAATGTGTGTCCCACAGCCTTTGTGAGAGCTCTCCAACTGTTTCTTTCAGGGGCCCCAGCTACTTTCCTCTACGCCAGTGATGGTGAAATGCCGGGAGATAACTCTTTTAAGTTCGTCAAAGAAGATCGCCTTTGGCATCCGTTCATCTCCCATACGGGATAGGTGTCCAACGCAGCGCAGCTGTCGAATGGAAATTAGTGCTTCTATACTGACCACACCGACTTCCAGCAGAACATAGATATTAAGATCCATTGTTAAGATCCATAATTATTCAACGACCGGATTGTTCTAAAGATGGTTCAGTGTGAACCTGGCCTAAATGATATGATTAAATGATCATCCATTTGATTGCAGATCTACAGAAAGGAGGGTTAATAAATTGCCGGTCTCTCATTTGTGACGTCTGGAAGAATTCCTACCTTTTTATCAAGTGTCTAAATGGCGTTTGGCCCTAAAGGGTTCTTGGCATTTAAATAAAACAATACAGAAGTAATAAATAACAGTAAACACAACTCGTTCATCTTGTTTTAAAATGCATACAGTCTCTGGCTCAGAATGTTTACATTTTACCATCACAAAGGAGATATAAGACAACGATCATATCACATATCTATACACCAATTCTAGTGTTCCTTTGGCAATTAAATCATTGAACAAAAGTTAGCTTACTGTTGTTGGTGTCACATGTAATGTTGAAGAGAAACAAGGAGTATGGACGTAGATTTCGGGTTCTTTATTTTAGCAATCGTCTGCTCTATTCATATAGTGTAAATCAAATCACATCACGGATTATAATAAATATTATTGTCATTAAATGTCATTATTATTACCATACAAAGTGTACAATGGACAGTGTATTCTCCTTTCTCAAAAACAACAACAAATGATTTTGTTTTAATTATTAGTATCTACTTCCATAGAACATAAGTAAATTATATATTACATAAGATTATTTTGGGACATAACAAAAATGTATACATGATTGCTACAAAACTATACAAAATAATTTCCTCCCTTTCTTAATACATGTATAGTTTCTCTGTTATTTACTATAAATAGTAGGCCTACATATTTTTTTTTTAAAAGATGAATTTTTAAAATGAAAAAAAAAACACTATTTTCTAGGCTTTTAATTTCCAAAACAGTTCACTTCCAAAAGAGAAAAGTTGCTCAGAAACTATTCATGCTACAAACTATTCATGCTACAAACTATTCATGCTACAAACTATTCATGCTACAAACTATTCATGCTACAAACAATTGGAAATCGGAGTCTCAATATATTTTCTAGTCTTTGAAACGTGACAGACGGAAGGACGGACGGAAAGAAAAAACACCCAAAGGTAATAACGGCTTTTCCCATTTCGGGATCTCAAAACAATGGCTGATTGAAATTATTGTACACTTTTTACTTTAGACCAATGTGTCATACAAAAGCACCAGGTGATTGAACACTAGTAAAAAGTTCTATATTGATATTAAATTTCATACGGGGTTGACACTAACTACACCAATCACTTGGCAGCTATTTCGCTAACAAAAATGGCTGATTATTATGATGAACTTCACTTCAATGTATTCTTTTTTCAACTTGGTAGACCCCCCCCCTTTCCTTCTTGTATCACCCAGACACATCCCACACGATGGACGCTCATATCCCCACCCACAGTTGTCTGAATCTCGTCCAAGCGAAATGCTCTAACTACAAGATGACATTATTCTCTGACCGCTACATTTCATTTGAAAATAGAAAGTATATGCTTGAGAGAAGAAAAGAAAAGGAAGAGTTGACCATTGGAATCCATTGATTATCTGAAGCTGGCAGAATGATGATGTACTTCACAGTGGGAATTATTTTTAGATATAAATATATATTGCGAAACACTTCAAAGTCTGCCTCTCTGAAAAGCTATTTATAGCATTTTAGTGTATTTTTGGAAACATTTTTTTGTATTTAAAGAATATTTTTTAACAAGTAAAATTTTAAAAAAAATTAAAAAAAAAGACACAAAGGTTATAGAACGGAAAGAACTACACATTTACAGCCAAACATATCAATACTCAATAAGATTTATTTCTCTTTTCTATATCAAACAAAATTAATAAATTGTCACTAATTTATTAATTAATTGTTTATTGTTTTTAATTCACTCGTATTTTGTACGTGGACTAGGTCTACATTCTTTTGACAGTGTGAACTTATTATATATGACAGCGTGAACTTATTATATATGACAGCGTGAACTTATTACATATGACAGCGTGAGCTTATATATGACAGCATGAACTTATTATATATGACAGCGTGAACTTATTATATATGACAGCGTGAGCTTATATATGACAGCGTGAACTTATTATATATGACAGCGTGAACTTATATATGACAGCGTGAACTTATTATATATGACAGCGTGAACTTATTATATATGACAGCGTGAATTCAGTTTAAACTTTTGAAAATGTGAATTCGGTTTAAACTTTTGACTGTGTGAACTTGGTCGAAACTACTGACAGCATAACTTGATCTGAACTTTGGACAACATGAATTTGGTCTAAACTTTGGACAGCGTGGACTTTTCCGTGACTTTTTGACAACTTGACAACGTTGACTTTCTATAATCTCTTTTGACAATCTAGACTTGGTCTAAAATCTTTTGACAATCTAGACTTGGTCTAAAATATTTTGACAATCTAGACTTGGTCTAAAATATTTTGACAATCTAGACTTGGTCTAAAATCTTTTCACAATCTAGACTTGGTCTAAAATATTTTGACAATCTAGACTTGGTCTAAAATCTTTTCACAATCTAGACTTGGTCTAAAATCTTTTCACAATCTAGACTTGGTCTAAAATCTTTTGACCATCTAGACTTGGTCTAAAATCTTTTGACAATCTAGACTTGGTCTAAAATCTTTTGACAATCTAGACTTGGTCTAAAATCTTTTGACAATCTAGACTTGGTCTAAACTCATCTGACATGCGTTTTTTTTAAAGAGAATTTAAATACATTTTTAAATATATCATTGATAGATCACATGAAATCTGCTAAAAAAATTATTTGAAAGAATGTTTGTTTTATAAACGTTGAACGATTTTTACAAGTATAAATAATAATACCTTGATAATACTTTGATAATACTTTGCAGTGGTGTTCAACTCTTGAATCCATAAACATGCTTAATAATAAATTCTTTTTTTTTAAAGTTTACTGAAAAATTGAAATAAGCTAGTGCGGCTAGTCATCAATTTCTTCATTCTTTTTTGACATTTGGCTAAATAGGTTTGTTATTGATGCTTTTTTTCTCGGTGATTATTGGCGGCCAAGGCGGCCTAAACGTATTTATATTTCTTTTACTTTTTTTTTTTAATTTAGCATCTTCTGGTATTTTTTGTTGCGTTGTTTTTATTTCTTGAAATAGAAGTCTTACGGAATATCTCAAAGTTTGGCTGGACCCGATTCTTTATAAATTTCATTAGAAGACCAAGCTTGTCCTACAGAGAGTTGTCTAAGAGTCAAGAAACTAGATTTGCACTTTCATAGGACCAGCGCTAATTCTAGGTGTAAATAATTAAATTAAACCATTTTATAACTCATTCAATATGGAAAAGGCTAATCCTACGGGCGATAAAAAAAAACGGCATTTCGCAACACCATAATTGTGGAATCTGGTGAAAGAAGGTTCTCGCGCCTCAAACTAATGAAGAATAACTTTAGGCCAACAATTCTCGAAGTTAGATTGAAACATTTGGTAATTCTTTCTATTGAGCCTATCTATGTAGGAAACAGAATTTTTATGATATAGTATATGATGACTTCGCTACGTAAAGTAATTCTGTACGTAGTAAATAATGAATAAAATGCAAAGACGAATTTATTATCTAATATAAACTCTTAATTTTCACTTATTATCCGTATCTCTACCCAAACTTGGCCCCGCGAAATCCGTTTTGCATTGGGCCCCACAATGGTTAAGTCCGGCCCTGCTATTTAGTGACGGGTGAATACAGAGTAGATTACTTGTTCTCCCTCCCCCCACCTCTTTTTTGTTTTGCCGCTAAAGTTACGTGAGATAGAAATTAATGAAAGAGTGATGTTTCCATGACTTCTTGGTCACAATGGTTAAGTCCGGCCTTGCTATTTAGTGACGGGTGAATACTACTTGTTCTCCCACTCCTCTTTTTTTTTCGTGGGGTAACTTTAGTCCGACTTGCTGAAATAAAAGAGTGATCTTTCCTTTACTTCTTGGTGTCCAAACTGTTGAGCCATGAAGAGAATTATATATAGAGAGATTGATAGAAGACTGATGATTCAAAACGGAGTCCGCACCAGACACCTCTGTGGTCATTACTTAGTAATTAGTCTTTTGTTTTCTTGAAAGCTATAAGCATCTGTTGTGTCTGTGTTATTACAAATCTTAATATCAACGTAATATCAACGTAATATCAACTTATTCTATCTGTCTGGCTGGAATCTTGTAGCCTACACGTTATTTGTCCCACTTCTATAATTCAATTATTCTTTTTTTTTTTTTTTTTGACAAAACACTAATTCAACTATTAACCAATTAGTTAATCAATAAGTCGTAATTGATTAATTTTGTTTAATATAGAAATGTACTAAATTAAGGGGCGATAAACATAGTGTAGAGAATTAGGTCGTTCGTTGAAAGTTTTAAACTATAGACTTGTTATGACTATATAACCTTTTATTTTTAAAGTACTTGTATATCTCAGTGGCTAACATGTCAGCTTTCCATCATGAAGGCTCGAGACCCCAAGTTCCAATTCTGAGTCGAGCAAATTTATTTTTTTAAATAACTTTTGAAAAAGCAGCACAGAAACCTTCTCCCAGATATCCCCCCCCCCCACAATGGTCCACAAAAGTGAGTGGACCCTAACACACTGAGCATTCTATAGGCATGAAAGTAGCGCAAAACAAACACAACTAATAACAAGAATATTAAAAAAATACATATTTAAAAAAAAAGGTTATATTAACTGAATTTTTTATCACTTAGTTTGGATCCGTCATGTACATAAATGTGTACTAGATCTAGACTAACACTAATCAATCTGTGAGATTAGAAATACTTTTGACCAATTGTTTTGGTATAGCGCTATCTCATGCTTTTAGATTTGTCAATGCGCTATGATCCTATCACTTGTCTGGACTCTATGATCCTATCACTTGTCTGGACTCTATGATCCTATCACTTGTCTGGACTCTATGATCCTATCACTTGTCTGGACTCTATGATCCTATCACTTGTCTGGACTCTATGATCCTATCACTTGTCTGGACTCTATGATCCTATCACTTGTCTGGACTCTATGATCCTATCACTTGTCTGGACGCTATGATCCTATCACTTGTCTGGACTCTATGATCCTATCACTTGTCTGGACTCTATGATCCTATCACTTGTCTGGACTCTATGATCCTATCACTTGTCTGGACTCTATGATCCTATCACTTGTCTGGACTCTATGATCCTATCACTTGTCTGGACTCTATGATCCTATCACTTGTCTGGACTCTATGATCCTATCACTTGTCTGGACTCTATGATCCTATCACTTGTCTGGACTCTATGATCCTATCACTTGTCTGGACTCTATGATCCTATCACTTGTCTGGATCAGTTGGGAAACGAGGTGGGGGGAGAAGGGGTTATCAGGGTGAATGTTACCGCTTTTTAAATGCATTTTATAAACAAAAAAACGTTGTAGGCCTTGAATTCAAACTGGAGGGCTCAGCCTCCTCAAAACAATGCATGAACCACTAGTGTTGATATCGTGCGCAAAGGTGCATGCGTTCAATATAATAAAGTAAGGTTCTCCGCCATAACACTAATTGTGGTTGTTTGTTTATTGCTGACTGTGATCCTAGATCTTAATTAACATGGTGGCAGCGGTGTAGTAATGATCAGAGGTAATCATTAATCGGTACATAAAGGTTTATTATGTACAATAATAAATAGACGACAATTACAGGGCTACGCCTTACAATGGCGGATAGAAATTTCCTTCCCGTACCCGAGCCACTCGAGGTAGAAGGTAACATGGCCGCTAATTGGCAAAAGTTTCACCGGAGATGGCGAAACTATGAGTTAGCCACTAAATTGGCGGAAGAATCAGAGGAGGTCAGATACGAAGGTCTTGAAATTGAGAAGGGAAAAGAAAGAAAGATGGAAGAAATATTGAACAAATTAGAAAATGTTTGCATTGGAAAAACGAATGAAACTTATGAGCGCTTCGTTTTCAATACTCGTCAACAGCAAGAAGGCGAGGACATTGAAAAGTATATTACAAATCTGAGAAGACAAGCAAAAACGTGTAGGTTTGAACGCCTGGAAGATAGCTTGATTAGAGACAGAGTAGTTCTCGGAGTAAGACGTGAATGCCTCAAAATGAAATTACTACAAGATAGTAATCTAACATTGGAAATGTGCAGAGACATTTGCAGAGCCTATGAGACAGCCAACAAACAGTTGAGACAGATACAAGCCGACCCTCCAATGATTGAGAAAGTAGCAACACCCTCAAGAACAAACATTCAGAAAGGTAAATGCAGGTATTGTGGAAGAATTCACGAATACACTAAGGAAAAGTGCCCTGCATGGGGTAAAATGTGCATAGTGTCCAAGGGGAGACATCATTTTGCCGTGATGTGCAAAAATAAAATTCAGCAGGTGTCAGAGGATATGTCGGACGATGAAAGACAGCTGCATTAGGACACAATAGATAAGTTATGATGATAGAAAATAAATGGTTGATGTCTTTGGAGAACCGCAAAACGAAAAGGATGACAACAGTTACGACAGTGAATGGTCACCGTGTAAGGTTTCAAATGGACAGAGGAGCTGATGTAAATACCATACAGGAGAGATACGTCATTAAGAATCAGATAGAAAATGCAACTCAATGATTACTAATCTGGGATAAGACTGAAATGAACCACATAGGGAAAGTCACTCTTACGACGAGAAATGAGAAAACTAACGAAACATTTGAGGTGGAATATAGTTGTACCAAACAATCTAGCATGCCATCTAGGTCATGAAACTTTAACAAGAATGAAATTAATCAACGTCAATTAAGATAGGTTCATAGTTTCAGTAGTGAATAACCAAGAAGAAGACTGTAGTCCAAAGTTTACTGGTGATTTGGGTGACTTAGGAGAAGTGTCTTTAAAGATTGATAGCAGCATTAAGCCCAATGTTCTGCCATGTAGAAAGATCCCGATTGCTTTACAAGAAAGAGTTAAGGAGGAGTTAAAGACCCTAGTGCAGAGAGGAATCATAGAACCAGTGATAGAGCCTAGTGCAGAGAGGAATCATAGAACTAGTGATAGAGCCTAGTGCAGAGAGGAATCATAGAACCAGTGATAGAGCCTAGTGCAGAGAGGAATCATAGAACCAGTGATAGAGCCTAGTGCAGAGAGGAATCATAGAACCAGTGATAGAGCCTAGTGCAGAGAGGAATCATAGAACCAGTGATAGAGCCTACAGAGTGGCTGAGTCAGATGGCGATAGTGGAAAAAGCGAATGAAAACATTAGGATTTGCATAGATCCACAAACCCTGAATAAAGTTTTACTAAGGGAATTCTATAATCTTGCTACGTTAGATGACATATTGGCAGATTTGAACGATGTCAAAATATTCAGCAAATTGGATGTGCAAGAAGCTTTCTGGCATGTTAGGCTAAACACAGCGTCATCTAATTTGACAGCAATGATAACCCCTTTTGGTAGATACAAATGGAAGCGATTACCATTTGGTCTAAAAGTGAGTTCAGAAATTTTTCAGAGAAGGAAATTATGTTGATGATATTATAGTGGTAGGAAGAGGAAGAACGAAAGAAGAGGCACTCAGAAATCATGATATTAACCTAAGAGAGCTGATGAAGAGATGTCAAGAAAAGAAGATTAAACTGAACCACGAAAAGTATGTTTTTAGAACAGCTGAAATTAACTTTTGGGTCATATTATTACAGAAGCAGGAATAAAACCAGACCCGAACAAAGTATCTGCGATTTTGAGTTTGAATGCACCAAAAGATATCTCATCGGTCCGACGATACTGTGGCATGGTTCAATATCTTGCAAGATTTGTTCCAGACCTGTCGACAGATTTACAGCCCATAACAGAGTTGACGAGAAAGAACACACCATTTGTTTGGTCTGATCAGTGCACACAAGCTTTCAACAAGAAAAAACAGAAAATATCGACTCATGACACACTGATATATTTTGACCCTAACAAAGAGCTTACATTACAAGCAGATAGTAGCCAAAATGGGTTGGGAGCAGCGTTATTACAAGATGGCAGTCCAATAGCATATGCTTCTAGATCATTAACTGATACTCAGAAAAGCTGGGCACGGATTGAAAGAGAATTGTTGACAGTGGTTGTTGGTTTGGAACGTTTTGACCAGTATACGTATTGCAGGACAGTTATAGTTCAGAATGACCATAAACCACTGGAAAACATCCTTCAAAAACCACTCAGTTCTGCACCAAGAAGGCTACAAAGTCTAACGATGAGCTTTTATCGTTACGATATCCAGTTTCAATATGTCAAAAGCAAAAATTTGTTCATAGCTGATACTTTGAGTAGAGACCCATCAGAGGAAAAGAGTGATATCCCTGATGTTTGTGTCAATACAGTCGGACTGGCAATACCAGATGCAGTGCTGGAGAAAGTCAGAATCGAGACAAAGAAAGATAGAACAATGCAAACACTTATTCAGTATATCCTAAACGGATGGCCAGACAAACATAAGTCTACCTGAACTCAAACAATATTTTTCATAAGAGATATATTAACATATGAAGACGGACTCTTGTTGAAAGGAGAACATTAATTATTGTTAGTCTAAGTCTATTAACAATTAATAATGATAATAATCTTTACTGTCCATGAGGAAATTTGTCTTACAATTTGTGCATTAAACCAAACAAAACATTGTAACTAGAAAAAAAAAAATACATTCATACCTGACTCACTCATAATTTACATGTGAAAAAGTTTATATCAAATTGTTTCTATTTAATGATTTGATTGTCAGGGGAACAAAAGAGTGTTTGTCTCTGTTTGTCTTTACTATCGGTGTCTTGTATTTCTTTTCATGATGGTAAAATCACAAAATCCTGACCCAGATCAAAATAATTGATTCCAATTCACTCAGTAAAACCTTTGTATTTGATTTTGTTTACAATTTTACTTGTTTCTTTGTATAACGGTGCAATCGGTCAAATAGTTTCATGGAAATTACACAAATTGTACAAATAATTAAAGAATAGTTTAAATGACATCAGCTAATTCTAATGAATACAACTAATGAGTCTGCTCTATTTTAACAGTCATTAATTAGTTAATTAAATCAACTGAGACAGCTGCTACCTGTTGCGCATAAGTCTTTTACATCAATTATTTCTTGGCTTTTGAAAAGAACAAACAATACAGTAGCCTCAAATTCGGAAATCATAATCCCTGTCTCTTATGTGAGGCTATTTATAAAGTGAATGAGAATGTATCATAATTTGTAAAATTTAGACATATAACGTATTGATATATATTATTAATAATTGAAATTGTTTGAGCATTTCTATATACTTTTAAGGGCTTAAATAGTGTTCTTTATGGCATATAGGCCTAACGTTTAAATTTAGTGTATCTACATGCAACTAATGTGTTTTTATTTAAGAGCAAATTTTAAATCGTGACTGCCCGTTTGTATTAAAAAAAAAAAAGAAAAAAAAAAAAAAGAAAACTGATTCTGTTCCACTGCTCAATCTGGTCAGTCTCCTGGAGTGTATTGATTTCGTTGTCCTGCGTACGCAGTGTTACACTTGTAGGTTGTATTCTATTTATAGCTGGGTTAAAAAACCAAATAAAAACCGGTGGATGGAAGAGTTTTGAGCACAGCTCTTGCTTAATACCTCTAATGACATCGTGGGCTTCACATGAGCATTGGGTTTTGTTTCTTTGTTGTTTCTATAAGGGAGGGGGGGGGGGGGGGATTAAGCAATACTGATATCCATAGCCATATTTTGGGGCTGATTGGACATTGTGGGGCTAAAGTTGAAAGTGTTGGTCTTATTGTGTATTATTGTTTGTCTATAGTTTGGGGAGTTGGGTAAGGTAAGCTTTTCTTGGATATTTTGTTTCATGTGTCATTTGAGCATTTTGAGATATTTATGAAAAGAAAACTGATTAACCAATATTGTGTTGTTGTTGTTTCAGCTCTTTTAACTAAAAAAAGGATCACCTTTGTTTTGTAGAAGGTGTATTGATGAGAAAAGAGAAACGAATCATTGATTTGTAGTTTTGTGCCTTGCATGATTCAATTACTACTGTTTAAAAAAAAAATACTATACGAAAAATTCTCTTTCAAAGAAAAAAAAACCAGTCGACGTCCCCGATCTCCGCCCCCCCCCCCGCCCCAAAAATAATTCTTTTGAAAAATTAGTTTATTGGAACTCGCTCCGCTTCTTGTCCTTCATGTGAACTACGCCAACAGGTTTGAGAACCGTGGTTCATATAGTAGCAAGAATGTCCGCCAAGCCGCCCTGTCCTGAGAGTTTCCCTTGCCAGGTTTGACCTGAGGCCAACACTTCTCAATGACCTTCCCCTCCTTTATTTCCCATGAGCATCTCAGGAAAAACCTGATCCAGTTGTAAGCGCTCATTGCATTCTTAATTCCCCAACACTGTCTTGTGGAGTGTTATTTTTAGATCGTCTATTATCATCAGTGGCATAGTTAGAATTATTATAAACGCGTTTTTTTTAACTTAATTTCTCACTGAAAGTCATTTTGGTTTGTTGTTTTTAGTTGGTGACAATCAGTGTCATGAAGCTATCAGCAAATACTCCTCCAAATATTCCACACAAAAACAATAAGACTATAGTAGTACAAAATCTACTAATTAGCACTATTTGAAAACAGCACCGATTTCGAATAACTATAACAGTGTCACATTCACAGACTTAATGATCATATAGAACCCTTTTTATCTACGAATGTGGTGATCATATTGAGCCCTTGTCAACTGTGAATGTGGTGAACATATTGAGTCCTTGTCAACTGTGAATGTGGTGATCACATTGAGCCCTTGTCAACTGTGAATGTGGTGATCATATTGAGCCCTTGTCAACTGTGAATGTGGTGATCATATTGAGTCCTTGTCAACGTGAATGTGGTGATCACATTGAGTCCTTGTCAACTGTGAATGTGGTGATCATATTGAGCCCTTGTCAACTGTGAGTGTGGTGATCATATTGAATCCTTGTCAACGTGAATGTGGTGATCACATTGAGTCCTTGTCAACTGTGAGTGTGGTGATCATATTGAGTCCTTGTCAACGTGAATGTGGTGATCACATTGAGTCCTTGTCAACTGTGAATGTGGTGATCATATTGAGTCCTTGTCAACTGTGAATGTGGTGATCATATTGAGTCCTTCTCAACGTGAATGTGGTGATCACATTGAGTCCTTGTCAACGTGAATGTGGGGATCACATTGAGTCCTTGTCAACGTGAATGTGGGGATCATATTGAGTCCTTGTCAACTGTGAATGTGGTGATCATATTGAGTCCTTGTCAACGTGAATGTGGTGATCACATTGAGTCCTTGTCAACGTGAATGTGGTGATCACATTGAGTCCTTGTCAACTGTGAATATGGCGATCATATTGAGCCCTTGTTTGTCAACTGTCAGTATGGTGGTTGCTTTCAACCCTGGTATGTTGTTTGGTTTAATCATGTTTAGTTGATCATGTTTACCTCATCATGCCTACCTCATCATGCCTACCTCTAGTATAGGCAGACAGAGAAAGCGATGGGAAGACAACATAAAAGAACGGATGGGCCTGCCATTGAAAGAGGTTCTATCCAAGGCAAAAGACAGGAATGCAGAAAAACGGTAGACAAATCTTGCGTGGTGCCCCAACGGTCCAACAGACTAAAGCATAGGTGAAGATTAAGGTGACCCCTAGTAGACTTTTTGTGAGTAAATCGTATTTAGACATAAGAGACATGTCCATCTATATTATAAAGTAGAATGTGTGGTGTATGTATGTATGTATGTATGTATGTTACTTATAGACATCAAAACCGCTTGACCAATCTTGATAAAACTAGGCAGGAATGTTCCTTGGGTACCAACTTAGACCGTAGTGTATGTATTGTAGGCCTAAAACAAACTTAAGACCCTAAAAAAAAATATAGTTGTCCGACTCTATTACAGCTATAGTATTTTATGGATCTAGGCCATGTCTACAATGTTGACATGAGAAAAGATAGAAAGGATTTAGACCTAGATCTAATTTTAAGAAATACACTTTGCGCAGATAGTTTTTTACTTTGACACATGAAAAGACAAAAGAAGATCCATTGATTTCATTATATAATAAAATTAACCTTCAATTTTGTGTTTCAAAAGCATTTTTTACATTAATTAGTTCCTTATATCTGTGATTACAGATTTCCTGACGAACATTCTTTCATTAGACAATACCGTAATGAATCGTGTACTAAATATTAATTCGTTTAATTGTTTACTTTATAATCCCATCCCTAGATCTAAAACTCTAATTCAACTCTAAGATGATAAAACTTCTCTTCGCACGGATAGTTTTATACTTTAACACATAAACATATTAATTAAAGTCCATTCATTTCATATTTTGATCAAATAAACATTCAAATTTGGTTTTCTAAAGCTACACTCACTTACGAAAGCTGCGAAGCCGAGTTGAGATAGGCCTAGATCTATATTCATTCATGAATCGCGTACTAAATATAATTTCGTTTAATTGTTCACTTTATAATCCCATTCATTTAACAAAGCTATCGCTCTTTTCGTTTTTAATAGATACGAATGTATTGACTTCGGGTAAACCCATTTTCGCAAACCTAATTTTATTTTCGTAGCGAAAGAGAAATAACGTGAAAGGATCATTAGCTAAGTTTAACATACATATACATCCAATCCACTAGATTCTAGATTATTCAAAAGCATTTTTTACATAAATTAGTTCCTGATATCTACAGATTTCCTGGCGAACATTCTTTCATTAGACATTACCAAATGGTTACACATTAACACATCTCTCTTCTGAGGTCTGAGTCTATTCCTAGGCCTAGGTCTAAAACTCTTACTGAACTCTAAGATGATAAAACTTCTTTTCGCAAAGATAGTTTTATGCTTTAACACATAAACATACTAATTATTGTCCATTCATTTGATATTTTAATCAAATTAACATTCAAATTTGTTTTTCTAAAGCATTTTTAATACATTCGTTCGCTGTTCGCTAAAGCTGCGTAGCCGTGTTGAGATAGGCCTATATTCATTCATGAAAAAAAGTTCACGCATGCGCAGCACAGAACTCTAGATTAGTGTAGATTTAGATCTACGTCTACCTCAAGATCTACTTTATACTTTATACACATGAACATACAAAATTTAGTCTATTCATCTCAAATTTTAATCAAATATATGTAGGCCTACAAGCAAATGTTTTAATTTGAAAAAAAAATGGATTTAATTAAGCCTATTAGCTATTTTGATTTGATAGCTTCATTCACACTATTTTTACATTGACACATTCGCTTTACTTATTACATTATTATTTCGTTTAATTGTTTACAAAACACTCTCAGTGATTATATCGAAAGTAATGTGCAAATAAAGACCCGCGGGTCGCGGGTAACATATGTCTAGTGATCTATAAAAGGAATACTATAAAGTCGTCTAAATATAGTAGGCCGAAAGGTCTAGTTCATTTAGCTAGGGAACAATCATGTTCACATGAACCAGACTTAATAGAACTACTGTGAAAGCTTGAGGAGTAAATCGATTTCTCATAGGAAAAATATAAGATGGAATACAGAACTAAACACGCATAAGTCTGCATACCTTATTAAATTAAGTCCCTACAGCGGAAATCTTTTTCGCGTTTTTTTTTTCTCCCTACTGAAATTAAAATCTCGTCTTTAAGTTATGTCTCTAAATATAACATCTCTGGTCCACTAACATCTAGAGCTATATCTTATAGATTTAGAGTTTTGTTCCCGGTTATAAATATCAAAAAATTTAATTAACGTCAAGCTTATTCTATAAATAGCTCCCAATAAACTAGCACAGTCTATAAATAAATTCTAGCTTAACAAAAAATCTGTAGGCATTTCTCAATGAGTCAATTGAGCATCTACCTTAGGCTACGAAAGAAGTTCGAAAATCAGCCAACATCATGTTGAGCAAATCTCTCTGAACAATCAGTGAACATCAGGTTCAGTTCATAAATCACTCTATAATCAGTCACTCCCCCAGCACAGTCACGACAGGGAAGAGGAGAAAAAAAAAAAAAAAACAATTCCAGTCAAGCTCCCAGAGTTATCGATTATTGTGTGCCGTACACACATTGACAATTTGTATTCTATTTATAAATCCAATTTCACTCTTCAGACTTATCTCCCATCTCTAGCTTCAAAACATTCAAACAATCTCTCTCTCTCTCTCTCTCTCTCTGATAAAAATATGTGACTGGGAGAGAAAAAGAGCGAGAGTGTAAATAACTGGATCACACACACCCCTCACCATCCTTTCTCTCTCTCACACACACACACAGAAGGTTTATTGCTGCAGTTTTAAATAAATATTTATATCGCTTGAGCAACATTCAATGTCTTGGTGGGAAAAAGGGGGGGGGGGGGAGACAAGACAAAGATTTATATATAGCTGCAGATAGGGAAGAAGAAAAGTAATAATGGTGTCAGAGTAGATTGGCTTCAAGAAAGTGGTCCACACTGTCGGCTAGGGAGGGAAGCTATTCTGGCCCCAGCGACCGATCGATCCTGCGTCCCACATGAAGGGGAAAACACGGCATTGACTGCCTGGAAACAGTTCGCCATTGGCGTGCGGTAACAAGCTGCTATTCTTGGCTCGCGCGTGGCTAAATTAGGACTCCAAAGCAGCTCTCTTTGAGCAAATATCCCGACAGGACATACGAAAATAGCCTTGCTCGGGTTGTGGGCTGTTAGGGCACGTAGCAAGGAACTGTCCACCCGACAGTGAGTCATCCGATTGTGTGGGAAGGGGAGGGTACTAGGATTAGATTTTTGTTCTGTGTTTTTCCCAGACATTTTTTTTTTACACAACAGCCAGATCTTCTGGAAGCCAGGGGTCTTTAAAATAACTCTGTTCTGGTGAAATGGAAGGAGAGAAGTGGAAGAGTAGGCTGTTATGTTACGTTTTTTTGTTTAGCTATAATCTATCAAAAGTTATCTGATGGACAATCATGTGCTAAGAATAGAAGGGCGGCCAGTCTTCCTGAAAAATTGTAACTAATTGTAATTTGAAGGCGAACTACAAATTATTATTTGGAGAGAGAGAGAGAAAGAGAGAGAGATAGAGAAAGAAAGAAAGAGAAAAAGAGAGAGAAAGAGAGAGAGAGAAAGAGAGAGAGAGAAAGAGAGAGAGGAAGGAAGAGGGGGAGAAATTGTGTAAGAAAATAGTGTCTTTTTCTCCCAAGTATTTTTAGACTTTAAAACTAATTGAGATCATTTTAAAAAGATTACGCCCACTTTTGACCTTGGAACACATGTGAATAGAAAATAGTTTGCGTGAACTGAAACTGAAAAGTTGCAATTCTGTTAGTGACGTCAGTTTGTCTGTCACTTTAAATCTCAAAAACTAAAAGCGACATAGAAAATCCTATTCCAGCATCAGATTACCGAGCTCAAAGTTAGTTTACTAGCTACTTTTTTTTTTGGTTCCATGTTAAAGGATACTCTCTCTCTCTCTCTCTCTCTCTCTCTTATTTATTAATTAAGTATGCATTTTCTTTTAATTTTTAAAACCTTTTCAAAAAAATGTAGGTAGCACTACTAGATGTTTCGCACTCTCTTATTCTGTTCTGAAAAATTCCATTGAATAGTAGGCCTCATCTTAGTGTGCACTATGTGAGGAAAAGTCTAGCTCTATGGTCTATGCTATAGTTCTCCAAGAGAATAACTTTTTTTTTAAGTTGAGCATACGGATTCTATACATATGCGTAAGAACTATTCTAAAAACAAGATTGTTATTATTATTAGTTGGCATAGAAGTTGAAACATAATGGGATCTGTAGCACTAAATATCACGGTACTAATGCTTAAGCGTCCCTCTACACTTCTAAAGCATTCTCATTGTTACAATTATTTTTTTCCCTTGAAAAAAAAATTAACAGGCCTCGCCTCTCCTCCCTTGATAGGACGTCGCGCACCCCAGCTCCACTGTTTGATGAACCCTTCTTTAGATTCTTATACATGGAAGCTAATCCATTAATAGCAAGCGCCTTGGTGCACCCGGTGGAGAGCATACTGAATACCACTAGATAAAAAGTAGGTTCTACTTTGAATGACGGCATTTTCAGATGAGGTTATGAAACCAAGTCAGCTTCACGAACATATAGCAATATCCAAAAATAATTTAAGAATATTCATGAACAATTATAAAAATATACTATTAAAACAATATTAAAAAACAAAAAACGGCAAAGTAGGATATGTTTTAGTGGCCTCTTAGAAAAATGCATAGCTTTTTTTACGTCTTAAGATATTGTTTGAAAATTGATTAAAAGTAAAATTATTTTTTTAAACATATGTTACACAAAAAGACTTTTTTCTGTTAGTGATGAAATATTATTTCAAAATTGTCTAGTTATGTAGCTTATGAAGACATATAGGGAACCATCAGTGGTTGGACGCTACAATGACTTCAAAGGTTATATAGAATATAGAATAAAGAACAGATCTATTCACTATTCACCTTGTGATTTCTGATACACAAGAAAAGTTTAGCCCGCAATTTCATTTCTATTTGAATCTAATTATAAAATTGTAAATAAAATACAAACCAAAGCCAATAATAATGTCATCTTTCAAAAGTTTTGTGAAACATAATGAAAAAGAGGCTACACTCTAGTTGTAAACTGAAGTTCGCTGGATTTCGAAAGGGGCTTTGTTATTGCTCATTTTGTTAATTTTTTTTTTTTTTTTTTTTTAGAAACAGGTCAACGGTTGGATATTGACTTAATAGCAGGCTAAAAAAATGTTTTACATGGAAGGCATCAAACGCAAATGAATGAAACAAACCTCCGACTGCTAGCAAGGAAACGTACTTTCATTGATTATATCATTTTTTTCTTTTATCGAGATATTAAATCTATTTTAAAGAGTTTTAGAATCTCACATAAATTGTTTGTTGAAAAATGAATTACTTTCTAAGGAGACCAATATCTATGCAATTCACATAACAATACTCTATGAAGATTACGGCTGAGTGCAGTGTTTCACATAACTACGCAAACCCAGTTGCGACCTGCATATTTTCACGAATTTTGTTTGCTGGCGGTCTAATTAAGTTTTCTTTCCGTCTTTTGCGCCTGTCTTCAATAATGGCTTTCTTTGAGTCTCAAAGGTTTGTTCCGTAGCTTTTGTGAGAGCTCTTCAGCTGTCTCTCTCAGAGGCCATCTGCTGCCAGAGAATGCTGCCAGGTACTTTCCTCTTTGTCAGTGAGGGCGAAATGGCGCCTGAATAGATCTTTCTAGCGCTTACGGGGGGGCACCTCTGTAATTCCGTCCTACCCTAAGCTCGCCTTTGGCATGCGGTCGTCTTACATGCGGGACAAGTGTTATTGACAGTATAAAAATTAATAAAAAAAATGACATCTTGTTCAAATTTGCCTTCTTACGCTTCTTTATAAATGTTTTTCTTAGAGAAAGGGGGGGGGGGGGGCGCTGGCGAATTTTTATAATGAAAAAATACGAAAAGGGGGCAGTAGGCCAACAAAGGTTGAAGACCACTGATCTAGACTAACAATAATAAATCTGTTCGATTAGAATTTTTTTTACCAATTATTTATGTTTACTGCAATTTCATGCTTTTAGCGTTCTCAATACTCTATGATCCTCCTATCACTTGTCTGAACAGTTAGAAAGGGGGAGAAAAAAAGGGATATTTGGATGATCGCTTTTTAAATGTATTTTTTTTTTTTAAAAGGGAGCGACCTGAATTTGAACTTGTGGGCTGAAGTCTTCACAGACTTCTCAAGCCAACCCGGTAACCACTCTGCTAGCGAAGAGTCCATGAAAATGGAATAGGTATCTATTGTTTCTATTTCATGTTTGTGTTCACTAAACCTCAAAGATAGCCTAATATAAGGGGGACTAAATCAGCTTGTACGACCACTTCAGTCAAGTACTATTTCTTTCCCTTATTTGAGATACCAAACACAATAATTTATTACCAATTAACTACTTCGTTATTATTTTTTTATTGAATCTTGTGTTGTCGGGTAAAGAAATAATTGTGCGAAATTTCAGCTTGATCTGAAACTGCGTGTCTGAGATAAAAAGTGTACACACTTTTGGCCAGACAGACAGACAGACAGACAGACAGTTGATATAAGCTTTGTAAAAAAAATTCATAAAAATAGAAGTGTAAACAAAAAAAAATTGTCTAATTAACTTTTAGTGGGGAAATCCCCTCCAAATAAATGTTTTCTAGCTATTGAGCTTTGACTTAATTGAAGTAAATTTTATTTACAAAACTTACATCAACTCATCCTGTCTGTCGGTCGGTCGTTCTGTCAGTCTGGTAAAAAGTTTGAACATGTTTTTCTCCCTTTCTGATCAAGTTAAAACTTTGCACAGTTATGCATTGAACCTGACAAAACATGAATTATTTTTTTTTTAAATCAATTAGTTAATTGCTGGTGATTAATTATTTAGTTTGATATCGAAATAAGGGGAATCAATGCTACTTAATGAGAGGTGTGGATCTATATATGGATTTAATCCCCTTATTATGTTTTGACACTTTTTTTCTCCCACTTCCTATTCTCGGATTAAGTTGAAATTTTGCATAATTAGTCATAGTCGATAACAATACAGGAATCAATCCAAAATAAATAACCAACTAGTTAATCATTTAGTACTAATTAATTAAATTTGTTTTATATGGCAGAAAGGGAAAGAAACCCTGTAATTTTCAGTAAATGGTGGTAATTAGCGGTTCTTTCCCTTAGATAAGCTTTGTTTTTAAAAAGGGTCCCTTTTTTCTATTGCTTGTTTTCCATCTAGTTTCCCCTGACTTACTCGAGGTCAAATTGATGTTCTCCTTAGATACGTTTTTTTAAAGGATCTATATATATCATTCTCTTCTTACCTCAAAAGTTTGGACGAGCAAGAAGTAAAGGAATGATCACTCTCTTATTTCTGCGGATAGTAACAACACGAAAAAGCAAGAGGTGGGGGAGAGCAAGTGGGTATTCACACGTCGCTACGGATGACTGCGCGCTGGACTGTCAAACCCTGCCCGCTTCCATCCCCCCTTTGTCCTGCGGGAGGTTTGGACTAAGAAGTAAACTATCCTAAACTCTGAAGGAACATCAGAAACATGTTAAACATTTTACAAACAAACATAACCATTGTTACCAAGAAGTCATGCAAAGAGAACAAGTAATCTACTATGTATTTTCACCCGTCACTCGTCATTAAATAGCAGGGCTGGACTTAAGCATTGTGGGGCCCTATACGAAACGGATTTCGCGGACCAAGTTTGGGTAGGGAAGCGGACAATAAATGAAATTTAAGAGTTTGTATTAGAAAATAAATTCGTCTATGCATTGTATTCATTCTTTACTACGTACAGAATTACTTTACAAGCCTTGCGTGTAGCGAAGTAATACAGTATATCATGATAATTCTGTTTCCTACGTAGTTCACGCTCAATAGCAATAATTTCCAAATGTTTTAATCTATATTTGAGAATAGTTTACCTTAAGTAATTCTTCATTAGTTTGAGGCGCGAGAAGCTTCTTTCACAAGATTACACAATTACGGCTTATGCATAATGCCGTTTTTATTTATCGCACTTAGGATTGGCGTTTTCCATTTCGAAGGACACCCCAAACTGACAAATTTTGTCTATATATTTCCGTATATTTTAAGGACTTTTTCGTTTATTTTGTAATTTCGGGAGATTTCCAGGAGCTCCTGGTAAATCGACAGGAGGGCGCGGGAAATCTGTTTTAAGTTATAGTATGGTTTTATTTAATAATTTATACACCTAGAATTATCGCGGGTCCTATGAAGGTGCGGGGCCCAATGCGATCGCATAGGTTGCAGTGGCCTAAGGCCGGCCTTGCAAAATAACGGCGTATGCTTTTATTTTATTTTGCTTATTCATATCATCACATCAATAATCTCGTTGTCAATGAGTCTGCGAATTCATCCACCTATCCCAGCGATGGACAAACTCAGGCCCGTGAGCCAACTCCAGCCCCGAGAAAGGTTTATTCGGCCCGAAGCATGTTTCGAATTAATAATTTTACAAGACATGCGTTCTTAGTACGCTACTGTAAGGCAGTGAGTCGTGGACTACCAACGTAAAGCAAGAGAGAAAAATGAACTCATCCCACTTACGCTGCCTCCGAAGTATCTTAAAAATCACATGGCAAGAGAGAGTGTGCAATACTGATATCCTCGCGCGAACGAGCCTTCACAGTATCTTTATAGTCCTCAGGCAAAGCCGCCTGCGCTGGCTCAGACATGTCCGCCGGTTGGAGGACAATCGCATCCCGAAAATCATTCTCTAAGGGCAACTTGCATCTGGCTCAAGAAAGACTGGTCGCCCCCAACTCCATTACGTGGATGTAATAAAAACGGGATTTAAAATCTGTGAACATTGATACTGACCTTTGGGAAGACATAGCCCTAGACCGCACTAACTGGAGACAGACGGTGACCAAGAAAGCTATAGACACTGAGAAAACATGGGCCTCAGCTCTTGAAGAAAAGCGTGCCACACGAAAAATGGCCAGCTCCTCTACCACCAAAGCGAAAGCCAACTTGACCTGCAGTATATGTGGACGGGAGTGTCTCTCCAAAACAGGGCTCCACAGCCACATGAAAAGTGCTTGAGATGAACCATTGTCGTTCTACGACTGAAGGAGGCCAATACATGTAAGAATTCAAGTTTTCAATACCAGGCGAGCCACTGGAGTAGGCCCTTATATTGCACATTTTAATTTATAGGATTCACTCTAAGTTGTTCCATGAGTAGAGTTTCATGAGTAAGATAAACTCAATGTTGATGAACGTTTTAGGACGCCCTTGATTTCACCCAACTCTAAAGGGTACCTAACATTAGTTGGGGAAAAGTAAAGGCAGTTGTTTATTTTGCTGTCCAAATGACACCCTCGTTCACGGCTAGATCACAGAAACAGATGACGAAGATCGCAAAGTCTAAGAGGTATTTTTTTTAAAAATCGTATTCAAACATGTTCGCATAATATTTTTAAATGTCACCTAAAAAGGTCGAGTTGATTCTAAATGCGTTCCTTAAGATAAGTGGGTGTGAAAATACTTTTTTTTTAGCGGCCCCCGAAAGGGGAAAAGACGCTATTAGTTTTGTGTGGCCTGTCTGACTGTCCGTCCGTACCGTTTAGATCTCAGAAACAAGAAGATAAAATGAAAATCGGACATCATGATATTTTAGATCATTCAAAGTTCTGATGCAACGGCTACTTTTTTCTTTTCCGAAAGTGAACCATCTAATTTTTAAAATTTTATATGCAAGCAGATTTAAAAAAAAAAATTACACCACATTTACATGAAAAACTTCAGGGAAGGTAAGTCTTTTAAAAAGGTCACAGACTTCTTCATAAATAAATGAAACTTTATTCATAGATTCGCGCATTGGTACCCTAACCCTAACCCTAACAATGGAAAAAGTATCAATGGATCATTATAAAATAGATTTTCCATTTATTAACTAACTCATGGAATAGAATACTGATTCAAATGTTTTTTTTTTTTTGTTGTTTTTTTTTAAAGAATTTTAATACGAACTTCGTTTGAATTGTAAGTTAAAAAAAACACTTTTATAGCGCGCTGTTTTCACATATCCTCATCAGGCTATACACTTGACAACAATTTAAATTACAATAAATAGTAGGCATACTATTGGGTAATAGTGTATTAGCCATGGGAAACCTGTTAAATTGTGCAGGCTATTTTTTTTTATTTCTTACTACTTCTACTCCAATATATTAATCGAAATCGTTGGGAAGAAGTAGGTATCTTGGAGCAGTGGCGTCATTGGGGGGAGGGCGAGGGTGCGGTCCGCACCGGTCGACACCATTTTGGGGGTGGCAACCAAGTAGGAAAAAATATATCTTGGCAAAAGCAGAAACATCGGAAAAGATAATAATAATATCTCAAGATTTATCTTGGAGCAGTGGCGTCACTAGTGGTGGGTGCGGTCCGCAGCGGACGACACCATTTTGGGGGTCACAACCAAGTTGGAAAAATTATACCTTGGCAAAAGCAGACACATTGGAAAAGGTAATAATAAAATCTCGAGATATCTCATGAAGCAGTGGCGTCAATAGTAGGAGGTGTGCGAGTGTTGCGGTCAGCACCGGTCGACACCATTTTGGGGGTGACACCCAAGTTGGAAAAATTATAACTTAGAAAAAGCAGACACATTGAAAAATCTCTAGCTATATGCCCAAATATGCCTTGACACATCTAGATGGTAGTTGAAGTGTAAATGATACAGTACAACGTTATACCATTTAAAGTATAACAAAAGAAACTTGTTCATATGAAGTTAAGTCTGTTTATAATTTTAATTAAATATTATTGTAAAATTTGCAATAACATTTGAATAAATGTAATAAACGTTGGGATTTTACATTTGAGTAAAAATCAATAAAAGTAGGTAATCAGCTCACTGTATTGGTTCAACAAAAAAAAAATAATTGGAACATATTTCAAGAAAGTTGATGGGGAGGGGTGACATTCTAAGCTACCGCACTAGGTGCCACCGACACTGTATCGGGAGGTTTCCATGCTGATCTTAGGTGATCACTTACCGCTACACTACTTGTTTCGGAATAGTTAGAAGAGTCTTATCAACGACGACGTGTTGCACTGTTTGCTTTTATTTGAAAAATAACGCCAAATAACGATCAAAACAAGAATATGGCTTGAATATATTTCTCGTCCATGTGTATTTGATGGGGGCCGCCTCTAAGTTTAAGTGATAACACAAAACTCTCTTTGTAATCTTTTTTTTTAAGACAAACTTCTGACGGATGAACTACTAAGTCAACTTTTAATAATAGCTACGTCCCAAACAGATCCCAATAAAGAGGAACTACTATTGAAACACTCATAGGTTCATACTCATAGTTTTAGTTCAATTCTTATATCCTTAATTCTGATATTAAATTTCAGTATTTTCTTAATCAAATAATTATGGCCCGCCAAATTTGTTCCTTTCATTTTTTGGTCCGCTTTTCAAAAAGTTTGCCCATCACTGACCTATCCCCTCTTTTGTCATTCTATTTAGCTGTTCATCCTCAAAGCTGCGCGTGGGTGGAAACAGTCGTTAGAGGAGACGATTAGGCCAATAGAAAGGCAAAGCAGAACCTCCATTGGGGAGATGCCTAAGAACCGAGTCGATTGTATGCCTACTGGCTGGGATTGAAGAAATTCTGCGTCGAATATTCCAAAAAGGTTCGAGATAAATCCTTTTTATGGCCAGGATGAAGGATTGGTTCTTCACCAACCCTTCTGTCTGGAGGTCTCATTTAATCACATCCGTTTATTTATGGGTCGCTGTCCCTTGAGCCAATACAATGGAATGGGTTTCCCCAATGCAAGGCCGGACCAAGCTCACGAGGGTACAAACTCTATAGTCCTATAGTGTACCATCACCACCCGTATGGTCCCCGCTGGGGAACGGCACGACGGATTGGACAGGGTTAGCAAGCCTTTCTTTCATCCTCACCACGCTCGCTAGAGCATAGGCTACGTGTGGTGGCCAACTGGAGGCTAGGTTCGCTCTCGCTTTTAGCCTATCTGCTTCACCGGGCAGACGTTTCCACGGATTCGCCACGCTCGGGAAGAAAATCCTAACTATACACACACCTCAAGAAAGCGGATTTTTTTAAAAGCGGAATCTTATGGCTAAAGTGGTACAGAGAAGTAGTTTCGCAGATATGCTCAGCATCGTCTGTAAACCGAGCGTCTTGTGGTGCTAACCATCGTGTAACAACTTATAGGCCACTTATATGTAGGCCTACATCTACCTGGATCCCTCCCAAACAAAACTGAATATAGTTCAGACAGGCCTATGATGGGAGGCTTCCATTGGCCTTCGACTAATTTTTATGAATAATCTATCTTACAATTTGTCTGGGGCTTTTCAAAAGTCTTTTAACGGGTGATGTCCTGAAAAATGAGATTATCTTCGTATTGACGAAAATAAGATCCATGGAGTAATTATTTGATATCACCAATCTACTGGGCAAACTGAACATTTGAGACTCGAGACGTTTGACTGATCACAAAGTAAAACGAGTCTGTCCAGTGCATAGATATAAGACGCCATCATGATCATGCACTTAGACCCAGATCTAGATCTCAGTCTAAATATCTCTAAGAAAATCAGGCACTGATTCCCTACATAGATGTAGATATTCTAAGTCGCTTCAACAGTTCAACTGTACTAGTCTACTAGTACGATGTAAGGTATGTTAGTCTGTGCTATATTGTATTGTTGCTATAAGTTTGCATTTTTTAAAAATTAATAGATCTTCTCAAGATCCAATAGATGTTAATCTTTTAGCATCGCATGGGATAATGTATTTTAGTATGTATTTTAAGCCCTCATTATTCTTTAACCAGCCGCCACTAGACTATTAGAATCTATTTTTAGACTTGGACTCCAAGAAAGCTGTAATTGGATGGCAGTGACCACGTGACGTAAAAAAAAAAAATAATAATGGCGAACACCAATAGCGAACCTATTAATATTGCATTGGCACTGGATGTGATTTTTTAAGTTTACACTTTAATTTTCATACAATTTTCAAAAGGTGAGTGAAATATTGCCCTTCATGAGACCTAGATAGATCTAGACTAAAGGTTTTAGATCGATTTAGCTCTCTAGTGGTTTTGCAACCGATTAATGGTTAGCTAAGGCGGCTAAGCTCTCGACGTTCGTGTCGGGAAGGCACAATTTCGTCTCCATCTCTTGATTTTTTCCTCCCTCTATTGCAATCATCTAGATCTAGATTTAGATTCTAAATCTTGCAGTGAATGTTGTGTTTTACTTTTTAATCTTGACTGACTAGTACTAGAACTTGAGAATTTTACAATGAGAGAAATTAGATGAATTACAGAATGTGAATCAAATTCATGAAATTGGACTCAATCACTAAAAATTGGAGCAAGTCTTTCCACCCAGAAAATCTGAGAAAATTGAGAAAAATGTCAGTTATTAAGAATAACAAAAAAACTAAAACAAATTAATTCCACTTAGATCTATCTTATTCATGAATCATGGTAAACCAGTAACACAGACTGAGACTAAAAACCCAAAATACCTAGTAGTAGTAGAGCCTAGTAGAGGTGTTATATTATAATAAATGAAAAACTGTCATGGAATCCCCAATGATATTGATGAAACTATCAAAAAATCAAATAAAGCATTAGTCATTAGTGTTTATTAAAAGAAATTTCTATAAATATAATAAGAACATAAAAAAACTAAAATGTAAATGTTATTTAACCTTGGTTAGGCCAATAATAGAGTTTCAATATGCATCCTCTGTTTGGGACCCCTCGACTCAAGAAAACATTAAGAAACTGGAACAGACACAAAATAGAGCAGTGACTGAGTGAAATTCATTACAAACAAATATTCACATTTGACTAGAGTCTACAGTCTACAGTAATGCCTTTAGTCTTTAGTAAAATCACTACATTTAGGAAGACTTAAAATTAAAACTATTTAAAAGTAAAGTAGCAATTATACATAAAACACTGAACCATAGCCATAGTCTTCAAATACAAAAACAAAATTTAATAAATTAAAATACTCAGAAAGACAAAAGATAAATTTAGGTGCATTCCTCGTTCCATATCCCATATTATATGCTAGGACAAATTTGAACATTACAAATGCTCTTTCTTCCCTAGCGTTATTAGAGCCTGAGCTAGCCAGGAAAACCAGTGACTTGGCATAAGTTAGTTTATTGGTTAATATGCTTGACTAAATGCATGACGCGCAGGACATAATCTTTTTTTTTTGAAGTAACGTCTCTATCATATTTGTATAAGAAAATTTGGATGTAAAGTCTAGATCTAGATTTTATCATTCTAGATTAGTATCTCTAGATCTAGTTCTAGATATCTAGATATATCTAGAATCTAGATATATCTAGATCTAGAATTATTTATATATATGTTTAGAATATATTTAGAATATATGTAAATACAGTAAGTAGTAACTACTAGATCAACAGGTTTCTATTAAAAATCTTTCAGATCAGTTTCTTTCTGTTTTTGTACCTTTTCGGTCATCTATATAATAATTAATAATAAGGCTTGTCTTCGAGTTTGAAGATTAATGGCTACGCAGCTGCAGCTGTGATCTACATATTTTGCCACATTCAGGGCAAGCATAACTATTGTCTGCGGGTGGTCGATTAAGATTTTCTTTTCACCTTCTGCGTCTGTCCTTGGCAGCAGATTTTCTTTTGGTCTCTAATGTGTATCCTGTGGCCTTTGTGAGTTACCTCCAGCTGTCTCATTCTGAAACCGCATGCAACCAGGAGCTCGGTGCTCCATGTCAGCTAAGGCAATAATATAGGTTCTAGATCTAGACTTTCAATTTATAATCAATATTTTATTATTGATCTATCTAGATCTTGATTCTAAACTAAATTTGTAGACGATTATTTTACTAGATCTATAGAGTCTAGTCAGAAGAGTCTATAGATATAACTTTATTAGGTATCTAATTGAGTCTATATATATGGCTGCGTGGTCGTGCGGTATATCTGCGCTGGACTGTCGTTTGGACTTCTCAGTGGTTCTTTGTTCATACCCTGCCTGCTGCTATCCACTGCATACTGCAGGACATTTGGACAAGTAAGTAAATTATCTTCAGCTCTGAAGGAACATCTGAAACATGTAAAACATTTTACAAACATATATTAGGGGTGCACCAGATAATACGTTTTTATATTTGGCTGGAGCCGGATATGACTGGATAGTAAAATTTGATATTCGGCTGGATACGTAGCCGAATACTTAAGTGTCTTGTAAATAGCTTGTATTGCTGAACATTTTACGAAACTGTTAAATAACAAACATACACCTATATTGGTTGGTATTAATCCTTTTCTTTTATATATATAATATATACCTTATTGTTTTAAACTCTGTTACTGATTGATTTATTCAAGCTTAACAGTATTTATAAACAGATAGGCCTATCACAAATTAATCTGTCTAGCATAAGTGTGTCTGTGTGTATGTACAATGCCACCAACTACATGAATTTCAGACCAACAACCTGGTCAGATAGACGTAGTGAGCCTACACATGTAGTCCTAGTGTAGTATGTATAGTTGATTGTGTTTTAACCATCACACATTTTTTTTTCCTTGGGCATACGCACGCAATAGTGTTGGGTGGTCAGTCAAAAAAGATAACATATTGGCATGGTCAGTCAAGCATATAGATAAATTATACCTGTCCACTAGTAACAGAGGTTAAGGGTTGTTTTTTTTTAACACTCCAGCATATTGTTTCTTTGTTGGCTAGATCTAACTGCGGTGCTATTGTTCAATTTCTTTTATTCGATTTTAAATTTTACTATAAGGTTTTCCGTTATTTATCAAGTCAAAAAAATTAAACAATGAAATTAGCCTTCTTTCTAAAGGTTGTAATACTAGGCAAAAATACACACATGCACATCTTTGTTTTATTTTATTGTGCAAAGAACGTACGTAAGAACATTAAATGCAAAGAACATATGTAAGAAACATTAAATGCTAAGAACGTATGTTAGAAACATCTTCCTTAATTATTACTGATTTTATTCGTGGTTTCAGTAACTGTTGCAAAAGGGAATGATAGTAAGCTCTGGATGTCAGGTGTAAAAGTCATCCTGGCCTGATACACAGTGGCTAACTACGCATCTTAAGTAAAAAAAAAAAATAGTTATAACAAGGAGTTTCACAAATTATTAAGAATATTGTAATCAGATCAAGACACTTAACTGCAGGAGTAATATTCAAGTTAACACCTAGAAAAAGTATTTAGCCGTAATACTTATTTAAAGTGTAATATCCTTTGTTAGCACGTTGTATTTTTTCATTCTGTTTATCAATAACTTGGGTGTCAAGGACCAAATAAATAAAATAATGAGTAGGGGGCGTTTAGTTCTCCATTTAAAATTTAAAGATAGCCCTGGTTGTGTCTTTTACGATGATAATTTTTTTTTTCTACAAAATAATTAGTTACTGGCTTACTGGGCTATGAAATCTCGCGGTTAGTGTTCTGTGTAACTAAAGGTCAACTCGTTTAGGTGTGTGATCTTTAGTCTAGCTTACTAATTGAGATTTATATTCAAATAACTTGGCACACTTAAAAAGGTGTGGCCTCTAGTCCAGCCGCGTGATTCAGATTTTTCTCCAAATAAGCAAACTCTTTATCCGGTTACCAGTGTAGATGGTGGCTTGAAGTCCACCCCCCTAATTAAGATTTACTACTAAGTAAACAAACCTAGTTCCCTCGTATGACCTCTAGAGAGTGCTTACGTCCATCGTATCTGACTTGTGTTCACCTGTCAATCATTGAACTCAATGTGATGGAGTAAACAAATAAAAGGGGGTGGGAGTTGTTCATCTATACCTCTGGAAATATACCTGGTTACCCTAGTAGAGGTGTGGCTCTTGTAGTCCAGCCCCCTAATAAAGATTTACTACCAAGTAAATAAACTCAGTTCCCTCGAAAGGTGTGACCTCTAGAGAGTGTCAATACCCTGACATTAAACCTACGTCCATCATATTTAACTTGTGGTCACCTGTCTAATAAAAGGGGGTGGGAGTTGTTCATCTCTACCTCTGGAGATATATGCGCACAGCTTGACAGACGTCTGGTCAGCATGACGTAGTCAAGGACATTTTTACTAACCTATTCAAAGGTCAAGACAAATTGAAAAAATGTGCCAGCCATTGCTGCTCTGTATGTAAAGCGCATTTATGATGTAAAGTTTCATTTCTATTTATATTAACACGCCTTGTCTTTATAATAAACGATATTTGGTGCATATTCATAAAGGCTCTATTTTTAAGCACATTATTTTGTTTTAATATAAACATTAATACATTTTACAACAGACATTAATGGAACGAGGTCCACTTTATACATATTAAATAATTGTACTTTTTACTATTTTACTATCCGGTAGTGATATTTGACCAGAGCCGAATATCCCAGAATAGTGAAAAAATGCAGAATATTGGACAGAATCCGGAGCCGGAGCGACTATGCGGTGCACCCCTAATATATATATATATATATTTTACTATCCGGTAGTGATATCTGACCAGAGCAGAATATCGCAGAATAGTGAAAAAATGCAGAATATTGGACGGAATCCGGAGCCGGAGCGACTATCCGGTGCACCCCTTATATATATATATTGTCACGGATGAATTTGTGTATGTATGTATAATCTATTTTTACACTCTGCGTGAATGATCGGAAGTGTGTTTTGTTGTCAGACAGTGGTTAGAGAGAGTCCAGCTTGTGTGTGATATGCAGTAAAAGATTATTAAAGGTTCTGTGTTTTATCTAGTGGTTGAATTGTTTTATTTCGTTAACTACAGCTGAACCAGGGACACCTAGACCTAGCGAGACTTAAGGTAGTTTCTACAGAGTGAAACATATTTGGAGGCTCGTCTATCTAGTTACTTGACTTAGTCTTGGAAGACATTAGGCAGAACTGCGGTTCGCCATTGTGAAAAGGTCAAGCACCAAGAAGGCAGTGAAGTGTGTGCGCTCACGTGCAACGGTGGGAAAAAAAACTAAGTCAATCAGCCGAGATAAAACTAGGTCAAACACAGTGATAAAGTAATTTGTTTTGTTTATATTTGATGCTACACACATAAACAAGAATGGCAGACAAATTATCACAGATAATAGCCGCTGGAAAAGAGATGGAATTGACTGGAACCGCTTTACAAGAGTGGGTAAAAGAAAGAGAAGACACAGATCGAGATGAAAGAGCTAAAGAGAGGGAAGTGAGAGCTAAAGAGGCAGAAGCAAGAACTATAGAAACAGAAGCAAGAACTAAAGAGAAAGAAGCTGATGTAGAAATACACAAACTGAGAGTCAGAGAGTTGGAGTTTAGGGAGACGAAAGGAGAACTCAAAGAGCATATAAACCTGAATGGAAGCCAAAGTTGCCACCTTTTAATGAAAATGTAGATCAAATGGATGCATATTTGGCGAGATTTGAAGTACATGCTCAAGCTACAGAAATACCTAAAGCTCAGTGGGGAAGTCATCTATACACATTGTTACAGGGAAAGGCACTGCAAGCTTGTATCAACTTTTCTAAGAAAGATCTAGAAGCATATGACAAGGTGAAGGAGGTATTGATGAAAAGATACAAGCTGATGGGTATAGAGAGAAGTTCCATAAAGCTAAACCAGAGAGAAACCAGCCATTTCATGAATTTGTTGAGGACATTACAAGATACCTAATGCGTTGGGTTGAAATGTCTAATACTGAAAAGACATTTGAAGGTCTCATTGATCTGTTCATCATAGACAAGATCCTCACATCTTGCAATCCTCAGTTAGTGGCTTTTCTACATGAAAGGAAACCGAAAGATGTGCCAAAAGCTGTACAGTTGTGTCAACAATATATTACTGCACATCCAGAGCAGACAATTCAGAGAGAGGAAGACTTCATAACTAGCAAGTTTGCCTTTGCTGCAAAGACTAATGATAACAGAAGTCGCTTTAAGCAAGAATGGAAACAGGACAGGACCGTCTGCAGAAAAGAAGTGTTGGTGAAAAAAGAAAATGTTTTAAGTGTTTCAAAACGGGACATTTAGCAGCCCAATGTAGAAACAAAAGCCCACTAAGGCGAAATGAGACTATGAGCTTAAGCAGATGTCAGGAGTTTAAAACCAGCAACAGGGGAAGACCAACTGGACATCCGTACAATGCATCAGTTTGCATAGACTATCAACATGGTGAACAACTCCCTCATGAATCTGATCAGATCCAGATGGCTGGAGCTGTAACTTGTGACTATGTTTAAGTCTGTATGACTACTAAACGCCTGTGTGGCATACCCAGAGCCTTTGGGGCCTATCGAACTAACATTTTTGTTGTATTGTGGTGTAATGTTTACTATTTGTTTTATAATCGTTTTATTTAGTGATCTTTGTAAAAATCGATTATAATTTTAGGAGGGGCGAGATGTCATGGATGAATGTGTGTATGTATGTATAATCTATTTTTACACTCTGCGCGAATGACCGGAAGTGTGTTTTGTTGTCAGAGAGTGGTTAGAGAGAGTCCAACTTGTGTGTGATATGCAGTAAAAGATTATTAAAGGTTCTGTGTTTTATCTAGTGGTTGAATTGTTTTATTTCGTTAACTACAGCTGAACCAGGGACACCTAGACGTAGCGAGACTTAAGGTAGTTTCTACAGAGTTATAAGTAGATAGAGTTATATAATAGGAAAGCTGTGACATATATATGTATATATATATATATATATATATATATATATATATATATATATATATATATATATATATATATATATATATATATGACCTTGTGATCCATGGGCAGATGATGTAAAGGTCATCTGTTTCTGTGACTCATGGTAAATGAGGGTGTTCTATGGCCTGCACAACGACCAACTGCCTTTAATACTTTCCTTAACTAATGTTAGGTACCCATTAGAACTGGGTCGACTCAGAGGCACCCAAAGATCCCAAAATTAAAATCTGTCTTTACCAGGAATCAAACCCGGGATCCCCGGTTCGGAAGCCAAATGCTTTACCGCTCAGCCTGTAAACTTGACTTTGTTAAATTGTCTTCCCCAGATTATCTAGATTTAGATATAGATCTGTAAATTGTAACTGTGAAATGTATGAATTATAGGATCTTGATCTAATTTGAGTAACTGCTCATTCAAAAAAAAAAAAACTACAAATATTCAAGTTCAGATAGATGTACCTGATCAATAAAGCCATTGCAATTGATATTTGCACTGGAATAAACTTGATTACTAAATCTTATACTGAATTTGCTTAGCCATGTGAAACACTGCACTCATCGTTAATCTTCAATATCAGACATAGTCATAATTAAATATAAAATTACTTAATTGGCTTTGAGAATACCTGGCAGCAAATCGCTTCTGAAGGATAAAGCTTGGGATCTCTTACAAAGCCCATGGGATAGACATTTGAGTCCAAAAGAAACTATTACCAAGACTGACACAGACAATGGAAAGGGAATCAACCACCAGCAGACAGTTTTGTCTGTGTTGGATGTGCCAGAATATGTAGTTAATAGCTAGAACTGTGTTACTTTGTGAAATAATGCAATCCTTCCTTATCTTTGGACACCAATACAAACCATATTATAACTTATAAACATGTAATTATGTTCTAAAACCTATTACTTTAAAAAAAAACAAAATAATTCCTTGTGGGATATTTTTTTACTCTTTCTGTCTGTAATTATTATCCACATTTTGACAGAAATATTTAATTTGCTCAGTTGTATTTAACTAGTACTGTATTATGATTAAACTTCAATAACTTTTTTTCAATCGGAAAATATTATATTTGGTACAGAATTAAAGGGGAATGCATGCTCTTTTTTATAGAAAACCAAATAAATTTTATACAACCAAAATTTAATTTAATTTTGGATTTATGGAATTCAAGAAATAAAAACTTACAGACTGTGGACAAGACCTATTAGAGCTAGATTTAGACAATATATCTATGTAATATTTTATGATCAGAATTGAAATAAAAGTATTTATATGATAAATATATCTATATTAAAAAAAAACATAATTTTTTACAATATCAAAAACATATACAATTATTGTCTTGAGTTCATTATCCCATGTCATTACCATTGGAAAATTAATCTTAAGAAAAAAAGAACCTTTTTTAGCCCCCACTATTTAAAAGGAAAAATATTGTTTCTGGTTAAAACACATTGAAAATTTTTAAAATCTGGATGTTTTACAAAGGGAAACTTTTCAAGATACAATTATGGTCTTGAGCTCATTATCCCATGATACAGTTTTAAACAAAATATTTCACTTTTATTCAGGCGTCTATGGTAATATTATTGATTTGCCTGAATGAACAGGGTCTAATGAATGGTTGTATCATCAATTAGGAAAGAGTTAACTTACTAGATAGGCTAATTGGTCAGTTGTTTTTTCACTTTACATTTGAGCTGAAATTATTTAATACTAAATGTATATTTTTTTAAAATATCAAAAACTATTATACAGATTATTTTTTAATTTGATGCAAATGCAATGCAATATTTAAAATTTTCTTAGATATTTAACTGTCCATACCACAACCAGTCGCCTTACCTTAGCGAACTGATTACTCCATATGTCCCCCAGAGAACCCTGCGCTCAATGGACTCAACGCTTTTAGTAGTGCCACGTTTCTCCCTCAAAAGCTACGGTCTGCGTGCTTTTTCAGTTCACGGACCAAAGGTTTGGAACTCACTCCCCATTGATCTCAGACAGACAACATGCTATACCACTTTTAAGAGGAACATTAAGACCTACTTGTTTAAGACTTTTTTAGATTAACTGTTATTTTAGCAGTTGTGTTTATGTTTGTAATGTTTTTACAGCGCCTTGAGCCTACATTTTGTTTGTTAACAGCGCTTTATAAATAAAATTATTATTATTATTATTATTATTATTATTATTATTATTATTATTTCTTAAAGGTTATTAAGCTAAGTGGTCCTTAAAATGAAAAATTCCATTATATTCATACGGGTTTGAACTAAGTCCCAGCAGCTCAAAAATTATTTCCCTCTCATTCTTAGGACAATAAGTATTGTAACAAAACAGAGGGAAAAGGTTAAGAAATGCAATTAAGATATATTAATAACAAATAAATTAAAAATACTACTTACTACCCTCTCAATTAGAAAATAATTCTCCTGCTTAAAAATAACATCATTTAATGTAATTTAATGGTGCATTTGAAGATAAGAAAGACTGCTCAAATATATATAAAGCTTCTAGGTTTTGAAAATATCCACTTATTTTTAATTTTGAAGTACTCATTACTGATTTCTTTTTTAGTTGTAATAATCTAATGCTTCTTGTTTGGTCTTATCTGAGTTCCTTATCATTTAGTTTATTGTCTTTCCAAACTTGCAGATATGTTGACTTTATATTTTCACAAGAACATTATTAATCTTAAATACTATTGTGTTAACAGGCTTTTTGGCTATGGCTAAAAAAGTAAATATTTAAAAAAAAACTATTTTGTAGGTTTCTAAAAAAAAATTGTCTATGGATTACTGATGTGAAGTGAACGGCTACAACCAAGTCAAAGCAGATAGTCAGCAGGATGACTTCAAACAATTATCAACAATGTAAGTTGGTATATAGTTTAGTAATTATACTAATATATATATATATATAATGGTTCTTGAACCACATCAGTGATATAAAATAAAAAAAATATTTTTTTTTGGTATCCATGAATTCTAATAGTCTTTAAGTGTGTAGTTTTGTTTTTCTCCAGTAATGTCTCTATTCCTGTGAATCTTGATAATATTCTTAGATTGTGTAAATTATATGCACACCTTTTGATCCTATTAATTAATGATTTTTTTTTAATTTTATTTTTTTATCTATTATGTGCCTTCTTCTTTTCTTTTTAAATCAATTATACACTTTTTTTTTTTTCTTTTGTGCTGACTGTTCTAATGATTAGAGGCTATAATTTATATAGTGAAGATTTGTACCTGTGTTTCACATGTTAAAGTGTTCTGATTATAATTTCTAATAAATTATCAACTTCAAGCAGTTGTTTTTATGAATCAATATTTGTGAATACATTATAAGTTAGAACAGGTTCTAAAACTATTTTGCTGCTAGACTTCACCTGATTTCAATTGTGAAAGTTTGTAACATTAAGACAGATTAGGATTGAATTTGTAATGCAGAGTTGTCCAAGTTTTAAATTAGATGAAAGATAGTGGCCAGATAAGCAAGAATTCAAACAATTATCTTTTTTTTTTTTGATGGTGAGATGTGAGGTTACCACCTTATCAAGAGTTGGATAGTAAGAGCTTCCTTAGATAATATTATACACAAAGATATATTTCAAGCCAGTAAAACCATCCAATAAAACTTGTGATCAGTGAAAATGCTTTGAAAAGCAGCTGCAATTTTCTCCTTACTTGTACTATCTTCTAAAGCAAAGACATGTACAAATGTACTAGCAAATGTTTCATTAATTAGAGTTGTGAACTAACATAAGCTTTTTTGTTTTTAATTTCAATTTGATTTTAAATTTCAAGGGGCCAGTTGTTGATACTAGGTTGTTGAATTGTAGCTCTAAACAGCTAATGCAACTAAATGGGTGTAGAACTTGAAATAAAAACTTGAACAAACTTCTCTTAAAAAACAAAACTGAATATTTACTGCTATTTGCTAATATACACACTTACAACTTTAATGTAGATACATGTAGAAAAACAAGTTCAAAATGAACAATTTTTAAAAATTAAAAAAAAAAATTCCCCTTTCAGACCATTTGATCTATAGGGCAGATGATTTAAAGGTTATCTGCTTCTTTGGCCTACGGTTAACTAGCAGGGTGTCATGTTGCCAGCACAATGACTAACCGGCTTTACTTTCCCCAATTAAAGTCAGGTACCTATTAGAGTTGGGTGGACTCAGGGGCACTCTAAAAATCCTATAATTCAAATTCCAAGTCCACATCAAGATTTGAACCCAGGGTCCCAGGTTCAGAAGCCAAGCGCTTAACCTTTTAGCCACCGCACCCCCAAACAAACTATAATTCACTCTAAAAAATACACATCTTACTGTCACATGTCTCCTGCTTGTTCTCTTCTTCTTCTATTTTCACAACATTTTTTAGCTTCAACTCAGACCGACTACCTGGTGATGTCATCAAAATCTGTTCAGTCTACACAACCATCCACCCTTTACTCATGGTTACATCAGGAACATGCACATTCATGCGATACCACCAGTCCTATTTAAAGATAAATGATTTGCATGGAACAATTTTCAAAAACTTTTGTAGATATTTTACACTTAAATTGTTATCCGAAATAGTGTTTACCAAATCCACCTACAGCATTTTATTTTTATTTATTAATTATTTTGGCTATGTCAGTTACAGTATATCCACATGTTCTTAGTTTCAAAAAAAGAAGATGGATATTTATGAACTGGAAACAAATTTGGTCTTGCACAGTTGTTATCGAGTGTGTGTTTCTATGGTGATGGTGGGAAGAGGTTAGCGATTTGTTGTGAATGATGCAAGATAAGTGGCCTTGTTGTCAGTGGTCTTAGGCAGGACAGATGCCTCCAGAAGGCTAGATTGAACAGATTTGGTTTTTTTTATTTAGTGTATTAGATAGTATTCAGAATACCATTTTATAATATTACTAAAGTCTGCTATATTTATTACATTTCAACTAAGTTGAATTTGTTTCTATTGTAATCAAAGTTCTATTGAGTTTTGTTCACCAAAGAAGTTATTCAAGTTATTTCAAGATTTGCAAGTTAAAATAAAGTATGCATGTACAGCGGTTTAGTTGTCTGCCAGCAGTTTGGTGCTTCCAGAACAACAGTTTAACATAAAAGGTTGATCATATGGTTATATCCATCTCTACTTTATCATGTATTGCTGGGAGGATTTTTTTCATGCTTGACATTGCCTCCTTTGTCCACATGTGACATGTCTGCTGATAGGACAGTTGCCTAGTCTTTAATTGAAATCAGACTATTGTATCAATGTTTTACTTAAAAAACTTTTGTGCTTTCAATCTTACTAAAGCAGGAAGACTTCTGCATCACAAATTTCATTTATAGAAATCACTTCATCCATTATTCTCCATTATTTTTAAATATATTTATCACAGTGCATGTCATGTAGCTCATTGTTTTATTAAATAGTTTATTCTCTGGAGTGTAATGCCCTTGTAGGTGTTATGGATGGTATTACCCAAAGTGATAAGTTTATAGTGCTCCCCCATTTTTTCCACAAAAAAAAAAATCTATGGTATGTTCTTCATTTTGTAGAACTATAATAGACAAAGCTAATTGCCAGCAAGCATTAATTGGTACACATACTACACAACAGTAAAATATGTATTAAAAAATCCTATTTAAAAAATGTTGTTCTATATGTATCATTTTATTCTTAATGCATAGTTTCTAAAATGGAGGATTCTTAAAATAAGAAAGGAACATATTTTCTATTGAAATACTTTTCTGTCTACCACTTTGTCAATAATTTAGTCTTAATATATTCTTGTGTATCAGAGACTTCCTCCGGTGCCCAACAGAAAGTCAAGAAAAAGAAAAGCAAAATGGCAATCTGTTCAAGATGTCCTTCCATTTTTTTCTTCTACAGTAGAGGTTCTTAACCTGTGAGTTGGGACCCCCTTGGTGGTCGAATGACAATTTGCCAAGGGTCGCCTAAGACCATCATAATTATGATTTTTTAATATTTTTGTTTTGTGTCTCGACTCTATTCTAACTTGTTAAACTTAGCATTGTACGAAGTTTTCCATTGAAAGTTCATATTTTTTGTTGTTATTATTGAAGGATAGACAAATAAATAAAAATGATTTCAAACATATTAATTGTCGCAGCATATATAATTTAATTTAAGCATAATGCAACGATGCGGAATTATAGTTATTATTTGTATGGTAACGTAATGGCGAAAGTGAACAGAGATTATAGTTTATTATAGGTAGTTATAGGTTATAGTTATAGTTATTTTAGGTAATTATAATAGTCCATGTTATTAAAATTGAAATACTTTCATCAGGGAAGAACCCATGGAAATTGAACATTAAAAACAGAAAATATTACGTTGATTTATTTACGGTTTAGTTTTACTTCAATAGTATGAGCAGGAATTTAAAAGTTCCTGTGTATCATTTGTAAAGAAGTTCTATAATATGAATATGATGGATATTCAATTGACGAATTTCTCTTTTGCAAACCACTTGAAACGACTACAACACAAGATGTATAACAGAAAGTTGATTCATTTTTGGAAAAGTAGAAAATATCATTTAAAACTAATAGTGATGTTTGTACAGATGGTACAGGAAGTTTGGCAGTATGATGGTCTAGATTTCAACTTCTTCTACTGAATAAGTCACTGGAGCTCACGAAATTGACGAATTTTAGTAACGAAGACCCAGCCCAAGAATTACAAAAAGCAATGAATAACTTCACTACAAGGACCAAATGCAACATGCCTTGAATTGTCTGGAAATGATCCGATCCTTCCGAATGAAATTTCAAATGGATAAACAAACAGTCACGAAAATAATATTTCCATGTTGGCAAATTTATCTACTCGAAGAGGAAAATGACATTGAACCTGATCAACGAATGATAATTTGTGAAAGAACATTTAGTGAATGCTTGCGGAGGAAATTTCATCATTCTTTCCAAACCTGACACAACTTGTCAGAAGTCCACTCACAGTCAATGTTGAAGATAACGCGGAGACAGAGTTTATTGAACTCATTAATAACGATGCAGCGAAAAATGATTTCATTTTAATGTCAGTAACACAAATCTGGATTTGGTGTTTGCATCCAATTGGTCTGTATTGCATCCTCATCTTTAATTTTCAATAATATATGTTTGGGTAACATGGGTTTTCCAGCGTGTTAGTTATTTAGTATAGTTAAATACAGAAGAAGACTTGATCCAGAAGATGACATACTTTTTGATCTTGCAAAGACCTTCCTAGAATTCCTAATTTGGTGAAGCAGAAACAATGTTGCAACAATAGTAGTGATGTCGTTTACTATTACCCTGATCACTGTCCACACTCTTCCATGCTTTTGAAATTGTCTGATACATATGGAACATGGATATGGTGAATACCAAATTAGAAAAAAATAAATGCATGCCATAAAATTGTATTTATTGGGAACTTAATTCTATGAAGAAATATATTTTAAGAGTATACGGCAATTACATATTGCTTTGTATATAAACATAAAATTTTGACAATAAATCCTCATTTGTATTGCGTTTTATACCGTTAGCAAAAGCACAGTTACTTAATTACTTAATAATTTTACTGTTGGGGGTCGTCACATAGTTGGGAATAGTAAAAAGGGGTCTCGAGCTAAAAAGGTTGAGAACCACTGTTCTACAGTGTCATTTGTACCTGTCACTTATTTTTGTAGCTAAGTTCAGGGTGTCAATGTTTTCAAAGCTTGATAAGTGTTCTTCCCATTTCTCACCAACACCATCACACAGGGTGTTTGGGCTTTGTCCATCTTACAGTAGCCTTGATGACAAGCAGTTCCTTGGTCAGTGTAACATTTTAGTTTTAATGTAGGGTTCAAAATTCTTCACATAGTAATGGTATTTCACCCAAGTTATTTGTGGCGAATACAGAATCAGAATTATGAAGCACATTTCAAGTAAGTTATCTTACTAAAGAGTTTCTTTTTCACTATGGTGGCTGTACCCAGTGGTGTTCACACCAGCTTTTTTTCTCAAACTTAGGAATACAAAAAAATCCTTCATCTCTTTATTTTTTTCCTCTTTACATGGTACCTTTTATAGTTTATTTTATATTTCTATCTAGTTGTAAAGCTTGGCAAACTCATGGACTAATAATGAAGTTTACTTAGCATTTTTTTTTGTTTATAATTACATGAAGTGTACCTTCTAAAATTATATGAGTTATGTACCTTTGTAATGCTTAATATAATATATATACTGCTTACAAATCCTAGTAGTGTAGAAAATATCTTAAAATATGATTTCTATTTCTAGTCCTAAATTAAAATAATATAAAAAGGAAAAGAAAAGTAAGGACGTTATATAGAGAAAGATCATGAAAAAGTGACCTACAGAGTTAATTATCTTGGTTACATTCCATTTTAGTTTTTTTTCATATTCTTAATGATTTCCTGTAAATCCTAACTCATCACTTAAGATAGCCAACTTATCAGATAGGTAGTAAAACCTAACTAATCACATTGTTTTTATGTCTTGAAAATGGTTTTTCATTTCTTTCACTAAGTTAAAGAAGCAAGAACACTTAACATCAATGAAAGCATCTATACATTGTGTGTGGTATAGAGTAAACAACATGGACATTTTGTGTGTGTGAGGTCAATGTCTCTTTAAAAAGTCATTGCAAGACAAATATTCCCACTCACTGAAAGCTAAAGTTTAGTAATTAATAATAATAATAATAAGGCTATTTTCTTTCATTCTGTCTGAATGAAATATATTTAGACTTAGTGGCAAGCAATTTTTATATAATCATAATTTACTGAATAAAATAACTGATGTGGTTGTAGTATGCTTGATTGTTAAGCTGAATGTTATGTGTTCAAATCCTGTTAGGTGGATTATTATTATGACAAACAATGGTGACCGACTGGTCGGCTACATGTTGTTTTTTCTACTTTGTTAAGCTGAACATTTCAAATCAAGCAACCCTTTGCATATTTAAAAAGTTTTGTGTCTATCTACAATTCCTCAAGAAAATAAAAAAGGAATGAACTTCCACTGACCATTAAAAAAATAAGAATTTTTACTTTCTTTTTAACAAACTATATTTTTTTTTTCAAATAAAAAACAAGAGAGTGCAAATAGTGAATTCTTGTGGCTTTCAGTAGGTAAATAAAGTCTTTTGCAATGTTGTGACAAATTAAACCAACCTGAAATTAATGATTACAACAATGAGATTTCTTGCTTTTCATGGTAAACCCTGCTACAGACATCAATCTTGCACGGCAAAGAAATAGTTAGTTTAAAAAAAAATGTTTCAAAAGAGAGCGTATTTGTTTCAAATGTATAATATATATCTCTAACAGTAAGTATAAATGGTGCAGTTTGAAGAGAGCCTGAAAAGTGAGAAATGTTACAATGTATATAAATATATGCTCAGTAGTTGATTGCCTAACCTTAACATACTAAAAATTAATAATATACGTTAAAATACAAGAAAAGTTATACTTTTTTTTACAAAAAGGTGGTGGGCCGTACCGGCGCGTACCGTCACAAAAAAGCCCTGTATAATATATATATATATTATATATATATATATATATATATATATATATATATATATATATATGTATGTGTGTACAATTATTCAATGTAACAGAAACTTAAAGAATATATTTATATGTGATGTTCTCATTTTCTTGTAAATTGTAAATATCCCTTTTAAATTTCGATGAGAATTATACACAACAATAGTTTTGGACTACTGATATGTATTTTCAAGGGGGTTATACTCCTTAATCTTTTAAACTTATTAAATTAGTCATATTGTAGATTTAAAAAAAGGGGGTATATTTGTTTGTAAACCCTGCCAAATGTTCTGAGACATTCCTTATTGAATGACTGACCTCCTGAAAGGAGAAAGAGTACAAGAGATCATCCATCACCTATACTATATACTGGTGTTTCAATATGCAACTTATAAGATGGAATCTATCTTTTCATTGGGACTTTGCATGCATAGCCTAACTTTGGGTTGCCAGGAGGGAGCACCTGGACAGGTGAAAAAGGCCAGGAGAACGGAAAAAAAAAGAAGTTTGCAGTTTTAAAAAATTGTTTGGTGCCGTGCCACTATGAAACTGTAACACATAATCTATAGCTGAGTGCATTTTTTTTTAGCCTGATCAGCAGACTTGATATTTTTAAACGGGAATTTAAACTGTTAAATGAGAAATTCGCCATGGCCTGACACAGGTATTCGTTATTTCGGTTCACCGCGGTCTCGAGAATAGATCTGCGCCCCATTTAGTGGGGGTTGAAAATATACAACGTTGAGTTTACCTCATGTACAGTTGTTGTTTTTCGTTTGTTTACTTTCATTCTATTGTCACAGAAAATGTCATAACAAAACGTTTTCTGCTCTTTATGGTATTAAAATAGGGGAACAACTAGACCAGTGGTTCCCAAACTTTTTTGTCTCGTAGACCCCTTGCTATCTTTTCTGGTTTTCGGTAGACCCCCTGCTCAACTTGCACATTTTTGCAAATTCATTAACATTTTTTAAACAAATTTCTAAATGTAGTGAGTTGAGGAGTGACAAAGTAATTTTAAACTACACAACTTAGGATATTATGTTTAATATACGAATTTGTCGTTCTATGAAGTAGTCTTTCCAACATTAAATATTAATTAATATGCCTTAAGTATCATTGTAAAAGGTTTCGCATAGAGCAGTTTCTCGTGTATTTCTTGATCTTTCATGTGTGGCTCAAATGTTGAATCTGCTGAACTGTTTTAATTAACAGGAGATGGGTCAAAGTCGAGTAACTGGAGCCTAAACCAGTAAACTTCGAGCAGGAAGGGCTCATTAGCCTTGGCTTGCTACCCACCTAGCAGAAGGAAAACTGAATTCAAACCTCTGCTGCCTTGCTACTATACCCAAACATGGGAAAGTTCTCGTGGGTCAACCCTAAGGAAATGTAAGGAGACGGTGACCATTAGCGCCATGTATTTCTGGGCCGTCCCCTCTTTCTCTTTCTTTGGGAGTTCCAGGTTAGGGTTTGACTTGTTATGTTGGATGCAGGCTTGCGAAGGGAGTGAACTATCCATATCCAGCGTCTCTGAAGGATATCTACTTCAGTGGGCTGCTGCTTTGTTCTTTGCCGCAGTTCCTCATTCAAGATCTTGTCTGGCCAGCGGATCATAAGAATTTTCATCATGCAGGTATTGATGAATAGTTGGATTTTTGTCATGGTGGTGATGGTGGTTCTCCAGGTCTCCGCGATCTGGAAGCAGATGGGCAAGACGTGGCGACAGTTGGAGAGATTCGCCCAGAACCGAGATGCCTGGAGGAAGCTGGTTGGTAACCTATGCCCAGAAGGGACTACAGGCATAGATGAGATGAGATGGTGAGCATTAGACAGTTTGTAGCACACAGCGCTACACCTTGTCAGACCAAACTGTATGTATGTATTTTGCAAAGATTCACATAAGAAGCTTTTAATTTTATAACTCATGCCACAGAAGCGACCTTGAACTGTATTGTTGCTTAAAGAAATTCTTTTAATAATAACAGATGTGGGTTTGTGCAAAACGGCTGGTAGAATCAATGTTTGACCTTTGCTGTTTTCCGTATTTTGCTATAAGAAAAGAAATCTTGTAAGACTCTCCCAAACCATCATCTTCTCTATATGATGTCGAACTATGATTTTGTGGGTCTACTTTGAACTTTTGAGTGTTCGAAAGTTTTTAAAATCTTTATTTTTGTCAGGGTAGCATTGTCTCAGATGATCTTCCAGCGAACCTGGTTCATATCGTCTTAAAAAAGTCACTTAAGCTTGTTCGACAAGGAAGGAATGAACCCCAATTTTAAATAATTAATGCTGTACTGTCTACATTTCTTTTTTTTTATATTCTAATTATTAGTTACTTGTAGACAAAATTAAGCTATTTAAATAATTATTGAAATTGATAACAACAATTTTTCATTTGAATAGCAGGATAAATATTTAAAGGATCAACGAAGGTACAAATCATATATTAGTGTATGCAATAATTACATTAGTGGAATGTGAACATTAAATGTGCTTAAATGAAATCTATTATCGTAGACCCCCGTGGACATCTCATGGACCCCCAATTTAGTTTTTTACTTTCGTAGACCCCTGGGGGTCTATATAGACCACTTTGGGAATCCCTGAACTAGACGAATACATTGGTGTTTGTTTCCACATGAACTAAAAATAGTATCAGATGTAAGTTTGACGTGTTGCAGGATGGCGTGTAGAATGTAAGTGTCAGACCCAGTCATCAGCTCGATTTGAAAGTAGTATGTTGAAGATGAAGTATCATGAAAGACCAAGCATGTTATTCCGCCATGGCTTCAGATAGACAGATATACTGTGTATGTGTTTTTTTTTCTTCTTCTTCTATGATGTTGAGACAAAACTGCGAGAATGCTGCTTGTATGACAAATGGCGTAATAACTAACACCTAATCAATCTATTTTATAAACTAAACTAAACAAACAAACAAAAATGTCTATTTCCTGTCTAAAACGCAATTCTTTAAAATTACGTGCTCCCTTTTCCAACTCAGCGGGACTGTACCATCCAATAGAGGCAATGAAATCCTGGAAAGGAGATGATTCGGCAGGAACGTTTATTGTCAATGGCAATTTATAAAACATTGTTCACTAGGGACTGGAGAATTATGTTCAAAATTAATTAGCATTAGTAATGCATGAAAATAGTAGTCGACAAATCAAAGCAAGAACATGAGAAAGTATTAATCGTGATGAGAATATCGCCATGCCCCTAGGCTAAACCCTAGTTGAAAAGTAAGGTGGGGTAGCCTGGGTGTAAGAGTTTGACAAAGTGACTAGCTTGTAGGAGACTTTAGAAATAATGTTCATCACAGTCAGTTTCTCTTTGCCGACATATTTCTTCTCCATTTTGTTTTTTAAGAAAAAAATCTTGAGAGAAAATGGGGAGATGGGTGGAGCTGTAGGCACGCTAGACATGAGCTCATCTCTAACAGTCACGTCGGGTTAGAGGTTTGCACAAGTACGGCTACCATAGTGCTACTTCATTGTTGTTTTTTATGACCTTGGAAGTTTGAAATACTTGGTGGGAACGAATGTTTAGAAAGTACCTTAGCAAAACGTTTCTGTAACCCATGAGCGTTAGTTCTTATTAAATACAACTAATTTTGTATTTATTGACAGTAATACAAGTCAGGCGATGCTATACACTCAGGCTGATCACGTGTAACAGTTCTGGTATTAACTCTTTTAACTCCATGCCTGAGTGAGCTAACTGTACTACTGGGCTGGAGTCTTGTGCAACTCAGCTGATCCCAATGTCGGACACGTCAATAGCTCAGCTTGACACAACCCCCCCCCACTCCCCCCTTAGATGTATGGATCTCTAGAAACAGTATTTTGCAATGTTTCAACATCTTCACTTTGGTTGTATTTTCCCCTTAGATATTATCCAATAGAAGAAAACCAAAAGTTGAGTAGCAGTGCTATAGATGTCTATCCAGACTTGACAACAACTATTGATTGTAATGAAGTTGCAATGGTCCAGGCCAGACGATCTTCTCTTGGAGTGGGCTGTGTGAGTGCGTGCGTGTTGTAAAACTACTTGTTGATTGACTTACAATGACAATAGTACTCATGGAATGTCTACATTTCTTGATGGCCGTTTGGAAGACATACATGTTCGAGAGCCATCTTGGTTTTGTCAGTCACTTTCAGATTCCCATCACTGGGTGGGTTTTAAGTTTTGATATCTTGGATTTTTTTTTTCAATTTCCATACAAAATGTTTTAAATTAAAAAAAAACAAAACAAAAACAAAACTAATACTTTATATATAGATTTATATTCTGTTGAGTGCTTTATATTTCTGTCTATGTTACAAAATGTATGTTTCAACGCAGCTATTAAAGCCCGTAGTACAGTAGTGTATTCGTAAATCGTTCAAACAAAAAACTTCATACTTTCGCTTCAATAAAGCATAGTGAAATCAAATCATATATACTTGTATTATTTGCATTAGATCTTCTGTTTCAAATATTTTATTGCAAATTTTCCTCATAACCTGATAAGCTCTCGCTGAGGTATCGTTTTCTGTCCGGTAGTTTATCTATTGCAGTATCCCATCACAGTGCTATAGCGATTCTCTTGCTTTCGGACACATGAAATGATGCGTTAGTGTCGTGACATTGATTACTAGTAATTTAAATACAAATAAAACTTTTTGTTTCTTCCGTGATCTCTCTACAAGACACCAACTTTGTGTATTCGAAGGCATGTCTGAGTCTTTGGTGAGAGCTTCTTTTGAAGGCATGTCTGAGTCTTTGGTGAGAGCTTCTTTTGAAGGCATGTCTCTTTGGTGAGAGCTTCTTTTGAAGGCATGTCTCTTTGGTGAGAGCTTCTTTTGAAGGTATGTCTCTTTGAAGAGAGCTTCTTTTGAAGGCATGTCTGAGTCTTTGGTGAGAGCTTCTTTTGAAGGCATGTCTAAGTCTATGGTGAGAGCTTCTTTTGAAGGTATGTCTCTTTTGGAGAGCTTCTTTTGAAGGCATGTCCAAATCTTTGGAGAGAGCTTATTTTGAAAGCATCTCCAAGTCTTTGGAAAAAGCGTCTTTTGAAGGCGGCATCTCCAAGTCTTTGGAAAGCACTTTTTTTTCGAAGGCATCCCTATATTCACGGGTGAGCGCTTCAAGCTGTCATTGGTATTTTGTCATTGACACCGCACATTTCTTGATTTTCTTTTCGTTAAAACAAAATGATGTTGTATACAGTTATTGATGCTTGATTGAATGACACTGTGACTGTTTCCGTTGAATAATTTCATAAGCAATAAAACACTCTTGAATCTACAAACATGTGTATTCTTACATACGAGAGTTTGGAAACAATTCCTATTGACAAATGAGTGGGACATTGTAGCACTGAGACTTAGGTTTACACTTGTGACTTTCTTGTAGTTGGACGTAGACTTCTGTCTTCACAATGCTGCAGCCTCTTCAGCAATCTCTGGGCGTGGTCTTACAGAAGTAGTATGCTCGATTGTCTATGTCCACATCGATTTCTTACTGCTAGTCAACAAGCTGTAAGTCACAGAGTTTTTTGTTTGGGTTTTGGCATGTCTTCCTTTTTGAAAAGGAATACATTTAAAAAGTATCACTTTACGGTGACTCTATCCGCTACATTTAAAAAGTATCACTTTACGGTGACTCTATCCGCTACATTTAAAAAGTTTCACTTTACGGTGACTCTATCCGCTACATTTAAAAAGTATCACTTTACGGTGACTCTATCCGCTACATTTAAAAAGTTTCACTTTACGGTGACTCTATCCGCTACATTTAAAAAGTATCACTTTACGGTGACTCTATCCGCTACATTTAAAAAGTTTCACTTTACGGTGACTCTATCCGCTACATTTAAAAAGTATCACTTTACGGTGACTCTATCCGCTACATTTAAAAAGTATCACTTTACGGTGACTCTATCCGCTACATTTAAAAAGTATCACTCTACGGTGACTCTACCCGCTACATTTTAAAAGTATCACTCTACGTTGACTCTATCCGCTACATTAAAAAAAAAAATCACTGTACCGTGATTCTACCCGCTATTCTGTCCGCTCATCTATCGATCGATCAATCAAAGCATGCTTCCCTTACAAACAACTTTGACTATTAATAGAAGAGACTCTTGTTACTGATTAGTTGGCTAAACATTGCAAGCTGAAAATGGTTTCTGTGTCACGCCTGTGTGTATACATAAGTTAATGTCCGAATATGATTCCTCATATCCCTAACCTTCTTTAGCTGCTTTTACTAGACAAAGCATACACTTCAGATGTATTGGCTATCGTAAATTATATATATATATAAAGTTCTTAACCAGTAAACCATAACAATTCCCAAAACTGGAAAAGAGGAAATAAAATAAAAACACCTACAAGGTTAAAGTAAACATTTTGGAATATTAACTTTCTAATTTAAATGTAAAAGTATTTTAAAATGTAGGGTTGATTTCTTGGATGCATTAGCAGTATGAGTCTGAAGAATTAGAGTTACTTTTTTTTTAGCTGTATATAAGTATCGTATCTAGTTTAAAACGAAACATTTCAGCAAAGAAAATGTGTCTTGCATCTGTAGATAATTCTTAACCAAAAAAAATAAAATAAATAGAAACCATTAGTTTCAAAACTAAGAACAAGAAATGATTAAAGATTTGTGGAAATAAACTCTCTTCTTTTTTATTTCTTTTCTGAGGGTATCAAAATATCAGCATTAAAAAAAAAAGACAATCTTAACCATAATTCCCTTTCCCCGGTACCCATAACATTCTTTGTAGCATCCGTTGTATGGTGAGCTGAAGTTGGGAGTCTGGACTGCTTTGGAAGACGGGAATGGGGCCATTGACGAAGTGTGGTCTAAGAATAGGTCGTTTGCTTTCTATTTTAGACTCCATGCAAGATGGCGTCCAGGGGAAAGAGAAAGGGGAAAGAAATCAAATTTAGAGCTGCCAAGGAGGTTTTTTTTTGTTTTTCTCAGTTTCTAAATCGAGATGGAAATAATACATAGCCTATAACTTCTTTTTAGCAGCTTTTAGTAGAGATAATATAAATGTTAAATATAATGGCACTCGCAAATTATAATAAAAAAAAAAAAAGACAACAATGAGAGTTTGTCTATAAACTATGTGAACAGCCACTGCGGGTCTTGATACTCAATACATATGTCACCGTACACATAATTACGTATTAACTCGAAACGCTTGATTTATAAGCATGTGTAGTGTATATAATATACATAATTAGTTTTTAAAAGCACAGGTGCGCTCTTTAGGATTATACAAAGCTGTTTCACAAAACAAAACATTTATTTACCATTTAAAATGAATAACAAAAACAAAAAGCTTTGACAAAAAGAAACAACGCACACACACATACACACAAACATTTTTTATTTAATAACAAAAGGATTCGCTTTCGGAAGACTAAAAGTAGGGGCTGCTGCTATATTGAGAATGATACCGACAGATTGTTAGTAGAACTTTGAGTTATTGAGGTCCAAACTTGACGTGAACGTCTACAGACAGCACCAAATCAATAGTAGCTTTTCCCAACGGAGGAACTTTCACGTCGCTTGTTCCATGTGACGTTTGCCACGAACGAGAGAGTGCTGTGTGAGTGCGTGGCGGGGTGTTGACACTAGTTACTCATGTGGATCCAGATGTCCGATGGTTCACACAGAAACTTGTGTGCATTAAATACTTCTTAAGCTCATCATTCTTGGATATAGGGAAAACTTAGGAATAAACAAAAAAAAAATACCCAACTGTAATTCTAGCTATTCCAAACGTTTATCATTTCAACGAAATGAATGGCATGGATGACAAACTTTGCAGGAACAAACCGTAAACAAATGGTGGGCGGTTTTTGGTTTGTTTGTCTCAGAAGACTTCTGTGCACCACCACACTCTGGTGACGGCCTATTTCTTCATCGTGACTGTCCCGTTCATTGGTGCATATATACATAGCGCTACTACATTCATGCTTATAGCATGCTCAGAGCGCTATGGTCTTCTGTGTGTGTGTCTGGGGGGGGGGGGTATCTGGGAGAAGATTTCCGTGCTGCCTTTAGGTGCTCAGTAAACACAACTCTGCTCAAGTCGGGTGTCGAGCCTCGAGCCCCCTTCATAGGCAGCCAAGACAAGTTCAAGCGTACTTAGCCTCGCGACTACGCTTCCCACTAAGTGAGATAGACATATTTGTGTAGTAAAGATTGTAAACAAATCCATGATTTTGGCCAATACATCATCGTCCATTTGAGCCAAACATTTTCTGTACCATTGGCTAACATCGTCTGTAACACTCGAATGTGAATGGGATGCAGGTATCAAAAACTCGTAAATCATGCAATAAAATATCATGTTAACCTTCAGTATACAATCGCAGCAAGTTGCTTTAAGTTCTTACCAGTACTGCCCCCCCCCCCAAGGTGATTTTTGTCTAGATTTCATTTTTGTAGAAATTTGGTTGCTTTCCACACGTGGGCTTTTTGTGTATGTCAGTGATTTCTAGAATGTTGTAGTGGAGACGTGATACATCTACGTACGACATTCGGGGTCGATGTTTGTGCTCCAATAGAATTCAGTGTAGGTAGAATTATCGACTCACAACAGAGTGTATAGGCATTGATAGCTGACATTGACAGGGATAGAGCAAGTCACTGTATCACTTCGTAACTAGTCTGGTCGTTAAGAAATCATCCCAGTCAATTAGCTTACATTTTGTTGTATTCAGACATTCCAGCTCACGTCTGCCAGGTGAGATGTAGGTCAATGTGACATAAGTTTTGTTGACTCTCTTTCTCTGTCTCTGATACATTCACTCACTCGTTGTTTTTTTCGCTACTGTAAGTACTACTGACCTCTCGTGTGCTAATGTGCAGCGCCTAGCTTTCCTCTGAGTCTCCATGACTTGTAGTTCAACAACGAAATCTATTGGCTGAAATGTAGTACCTCCCATTCTTAACATTCCGTAAGGATTCTTGTTTTTTGTTTCAGAACTAAAGGAAAACACTTTTATAAACTTGTTTGTATTAAAACCAAAACATGTCTACCTTTCTAGAGTGTAACAATGCTTCCAGTGGGTTGGCAAAGCCTGAGATAAAAAATCACACAGGCACTCAGTGTGATAAGAAAACCGGATGATTTGAAGAACAAGCTCAGCTATGTAGACATCTAGCTTGCTCAATGTTTAGGAGTATCTTATCTTGCTGCCTCCACTCTACTTCCGCCCATGGATGCATTTCTCTTTGGGTTTAAAGTACAAGATCAGCTTGCTGTCTTCGTCCATCTTTTTCTTCTTGTACTAGTTTCTAAAACACCTGAGCCTAGACTTGTTATCATCTTATACGTGTTAGAGACTTGAATGGATTTAGCTATGGTTTCCATAGATCGATTAATTTGTTTTTAGCGCATACTTGTCGTGAATGTAGAAAAAAAGAATTGAGTGAATTGTTACATATAACCTTCGTCTGTATATTGTTTGTTTACTCGTGTGTTTGCACTCAAGACTACCAGTTCACTGCTCAGAGTTGAGGTTCTTTAGCATATTTGATTAAAGTATCCACATAACTGATCTTATTTCAAGTCATTTAGTCTGTCGTCTGGACATTATCAAATACCTAGTAGAAGTTTGAAGCAGCTGTAGGATTCGAACTCGATCTAAACGGCTGCATGCAACCAACGTTCATGCTTACATTGGTCTGTAAAACAAAATATTTGTAGAATCACTAATTGACGATGTGTAAACATAAATGTGCTATAAAACATTATTTCAGTGCACTTACAGAAAGTAAATTAAAATAGTGCACTATGTACAATCAATACAATGAATATAGTATACACTTCGTAATGAAGTCCAATCAAAGTGTGAATTTTTTTTGGGTGATATTTGGATGGTTGCATCTTTCACAAGGAACCATGGAACTGATCAGTTTACATTGACAACCGAGAGGAATTAGCACTGAACGCTATCATTTAGAATGGAAAATTTTGGGCTCTCTGTATTTACTATAATAACTAGTAGACTAACATTTGTAATGTTCAACATGATGAGTTGTTTTAACAGTGATGCCAAAAGTGTCTTATAAGGTCTACGATTTCCTGAATTAACTCTCCATGTATTTTTCTAGAACCATTAAGTGTATAGTTCCCATAAATGAGTCCACAAGACGAGGGTTAAGACAAAATAAATGACTTAGTCCACAAGAGACGAGGTTTAACTCCTACTGGTTGAGATGAAAATCAAACCTCAGGCGACAAACAAGACTTAGAAAAAGTACGCTTACAATGTGTTTGATAAAAACGTATCTTTAGATGAGGCTGTACTACTATTGGGTCTCTATTAAGTTTTCTCTGATGAAGCGACTTGCACCAGTAGTTCATCATTCGCGCAATTATTCGTGTGGGATTGTAGTCTGTCAAATCTTGCTAATTGGTCGTGACAATGTCAAAACAGTAAAAGACGCTTAAAATACCCATACGATAACACACACACAGCATATGCCTCTATTATAAATCTCCTCCATTCAACTCACCTTTAATATATGATGAAGTCATAGTTGTCAATCGCTGTTTGTTTTGTTCCCAGACTACTCCAGCAGCGGCAACAAGTTCTACAAAGGGAGTACCAGTGTTGACTCTGGCTTTCAGGAACCAATAGGTAAACTGTCTGTCTGTGTGTGTGTGTGTGTGCGTGTCAGTTTCTTAGTCTGTTGTCTTCACCAATAATCGTGTGTGTGTGTAGCTTTAGTAAGTCAACGTGTAAACCGTCGACTTGGCTATTTAATACCTTTCTCTTTTGTTCTGTACTCTTCTTCTGTTCAATTCTGGTGTATACACTAACCTTTGACCTTTACACTATAAATCAAACATCATTTTTTTTTTTACGATGACCTGTCTTCTATTACACTCAAGCACTTCTAATAAGCCTTTGACAAGACACATTTTCTCACTAGATCACTTCTATGTACCTTAAACTCTCTATCTTTATTAAAATCACATAGCCCACTACTATATATAGTTATCTAATTCTGTCGTCTGTTTATTAAGATCGTAAGGATTACAGATTTGCTTTTTATGGAGATGTATATTTAGTAACATATCTAGTCCCACTTTTCTTTGACTGCCTTACTTTTCATTGGTCTGGAGTGTGTGTGTGTGGCTATTTAAAGCCGATATATTTATATACCTACGTTTTCATTCAATGCTACAAGATCTACATTTGAATCGGGAACTTAGATGTAGATCTAAATCTAGGTCACATTTCAACGGGAAAAGGGGGGGGGGGCTGCAATGTTGACATTGTCACTGGAGATTTCAATTCAACGATGTGAATAACTTGAGTGGCGGCCTGGGGATTGAAACATCCTTTTAACTAGCCAACTTTCTAGTACTTTTTAACACTGATGTTAGCTTTGAAGTTCATTCATGAAACATTTTGTTCTGTGTGGACCTGTTTCCTGGTCACAATCATGATCTTACAAAATCTAAAAATAATCAGTCACAATCTGAAAAGCAATCAAATGTGGCAGTCACAATTTTTTAAAATCAATTCTCACTTAATGTTTAATTCTAATTAAATCTAATATGATCCGAACTAATAGGACTGGCGTATTGAATCTGATCCGGATCTAATAAGAGGCGGATATGATCTGAAAACTGACCTGCAATGTTCACAACCTGTGGGCAGTGGAGACCATTGGCTAGTTATCACGTTACTGCCCCCATTTTGTTTGACGTTGCTGGGTTAGGGTTAGTTTTCTCATTGCAGTACATTGTAGTAAAGCAAATCCCAATTTGGGCGCTTGTTCGTCACATACATTCACACTATTTCCTGTAGCGACTTCGAAGCAGACGCGACCTCGTACAACGAACACGATTTTGCTCACTATGTTGACCGATCTTTGTGCAACCAATGTATTACTTGTGCAGTAATTATGTTCATCTTTCTCGTTGAACTCATTACCTAGATAAGTAAATAGAATGTTTACGCTCGGACCATAAACAGCGCTACAAAAACTGTCCCCCGGTGTCATCTTGTCACCTGAAGCTAAACTCTGCCATAAACACTACTACATTGATCACGTGCACTTTAGGAATATTGTTCTTTAAAACACAAACAATTTTTTTTTTCGCTCCTAAGGGGGAGGAGATAACCTACTTAATCAATATTTACAGCGCCGCCCCTAACTTATTCTATTGTATATTACCCTCAGTGACCAAACTTTTGGCTGCAGTAGAGGCACCGACCGAGGGCGGATAGACGATGATTTGTATTTTTCATCCATTGCATGTTATTCTTTGATTCAAATTGCTATTACTGGGAGACATTGTTGTTTATCTCTATATATCCTTATTTCGTAACGCCGTTGTAAACTTGTTGTCATATTTTTAGTCAGTTATTGTCAATACTGAAAGTGCAATGTTCGCTGTCTTTGCACAACCAACTAGTTTCTAGTCATCTGAAGTGACACTATCTACTTATGTCAGTATGTTGTCAGTGCCAGTCCTCGTAGGCTTGGATCATGGAATGTCAATAACTACCTTCCTAGCAGATTCTTACCAAAAGATGTTGAAGATCTCAAGATCAATTTCTCCATAAAAAAAAACTAGACACTTTTGCCAGAAATTTTCTGATTCCGCCATGGGAAGCAGTCAAATCTGATTTCCCTCTAAGTTTGAAAATCTGTTTCTGAAGCAAAGACTTGTACAGTCACGATAGTTCATCACCTTCAACAGTCGAACGTTTTGTCAGATGACGAGCTCTTGCATTTGTTGACTAGTTTCACACTCACCAGTTCTTTCATCACTAGCATTCAGTAGGGCACTTAACATACATGAAGTCATTCTTTGTAGTAGATGTAGATAGATAAACCAATGGGCTGTTTTCATTGCATATCAGAAATAGGAACCTATCTAGTCGATCAAAATTAACATCTTCTACTGGACGAAACTTGTATGTCTCGGCCAGCTAGATACCGTCCGCTGACCATAGTTTGAACAACCCCGTTATTGTTCTAAAACAAGATTTAAAAATCAGTTTTAACGTGCGTGCTTTAATAGAACTTAACTTGTGACAGACCCCATGGACTGCTACGAGTTTGTAACACTTACATTATTATGTGCCCCTCCCTTTCAAAAGAAACTAGGATAGATTTGAATTGGACTTGTGCATCATTGGGTGTACCACAGACTTCCTTAAGATGTTCATATACAACTTAGATCTAGCTCATAATACACACTTGCTGTATTGACTTTATTTGTTAGACCACTACAACGCCACCCAGTTGACTGCGACAGAATCTATAGTACCACTAATTTCACGCACTCAATTCAATATTTGCTCCACTGAGCTTGTCTCCCTACGATGGGGGAGATCCCTGGTGATAATCTGTTTTCCAATTTGTTTTATCGCTGACATCTCGGATTTTTACGACATTTCTAATTAAACGATGGAATTACGATGAAATCTATCAGATTATGTTGATTAGGTCTGGGCTATTTCGGGAGGACTCAAGCTAGGTAGAAACTTTCAGAAGACGAAAATAGAATCATTCCAGGCGGTGGTTCAATTTTTGTATTGGCTGTATGTCAGTGACATTTTCATGTCAATACTTAACTCAGGCCGTGTCTTGACGTCACCATTTACGTGAGCCAAATTCGGAAAGATGGGGTGAAGAGAAACAACAATACACATTCCCAAGAAATTGAGTTGCCCTTTTCAAAAGTGTATTATCTCGAGCGAGCATCTTGTTTGGAGTTATTTCTGATGGTTTCTGTAGGTAAGGAACTGGGCTCTCATCGTGTACTGAACAAGTGGAAGAGCTTGATTGATTTCATGTTCTGTCAAATAAATACATGCTTTGTCTAAATAAGTGTGATTTAGAATAAGCATGTTCTCTTTAGGCAGGAGGAGGAAAATAACAGGTCGGGGAAGGGGAATCAAAAACTTATCAACAAAGCTACGTGTAGTCTCCCTTCACTTACCTGCTAAGTAGGCTTGAATATTTGTCTATTAGCTAAATATGTGAGGAGCAGTATAGGGTTGTTTATGTTTTCCTAACATTGGTTAGGTCGTGCTTATTTATAGGACACTTAGTTGAACACTAGCTAGCCTACCACTGACATTCTTTTAGTTGACTTTCTTGTACACTTTAGAACCAGACGGCCCTTTATCTATCTGGTAATACCTCTAGCGCAGGTCAATGGAAAGTCTACAAATATGTCCTGGTATTGTTTAGTTCTAAAGTCACTGCAATATGTAAATGGTGGCTAATCGGCTAGATATCTAGTCTCAATACATGGAAACAATAGTGTGAAGAACAAACTTCTGATCACTTGAACAGGCTTCATGTAATAAGGCCAGAATCTTGCCTGGACACAGTGTGCATTGACCAAGACATTTGTGTACATTACAGAAGTGACCATTAGATGCCAAAAGTTGAGAGCCTCATTTTGTGGTAGTGTGCCATCGTGTTGAAAGTCGTATTCTGCGATTATCTTTAATGTTGACATTGTCGTCATTGCCTGGCTCTAATCAACATTAACCCCTGGCTTAATTCTGACTATAGCTGTTGGCAAATCTCTATTCGTCGGTAGGTGAAGGCTTCTTTTATTAGTTGAACTGCCAATGTATTGTTGTTGCTTATATACCTCTTGTTCAAAATATGTTTAGCGTCCTTTTAGCTCAGTGATACTCTAAAATAAAAAGTTATATTTATATGCATTTAAAGAAAGAAATCAGCATTGTAATGTGATGTGGTTTTGTTTTTTTTACAACTTGGTGGAGGGCAGAAGAACCTGCACACTGATCTCAAAATGGCTCTTTTTCTAGAAATGTAATAGTTGATGTACAGTATTGTATATCGCGTAAATAAATAAATACTAGCTCGTTGGTTGTTATCATTTTACTAGTTTAAAAAAATGCAATAAATTTAAATTTGGCTAGAGATCTAGATTCTAGGTCTAGATCCAACATAGGTTTTGAAAGGACTATCGCTTTCGGAAATTTCCGAATGCAAGGCTTTATTGATTTTAATAAATTAATGTTCAGGAAAACTTTGCGCATCGTCTTCTAAGTCTAGATCTAAATGCTTATCATTGGAATAGTATAAAATGTACTAGATCTATAGATTCGCTTAACCGGGATTCTCTCTCGTGGAGAAGGGGATGGGTGGCTTGGGTTACCAAAATGTTCCATTGTTTTTTAATCTGACATTAATTCATTTGGAAGAGAGAAACCATCGCTCTCTAAGCTGCATAATTGGAAGCATTTTTAAACATGTGTTTTCTTGTTATGTTCCAAGATCTCGCTCATGTAGCCCTACTTCTCTGTGTGACCTCGGCTGTGGGAGACTTCCCACAAACTATGAAGCTTACTCTCATATAGTGCTGGATTCCATTGAACTTGCACTGAGCTCTGACACTTCCACCGTGTCACGTGAAACTAGAGACGAATGTACAGAGACCCCAGGGCTGAAAGACGACACATCAAGTAACGTTCTAAGATCTACGCCTCCTTCTCTTAGTTGTGTGTGTGTGAGAGAGAGAGAGAGAGAGAGAGAGATGGAGAGAGAAGGCCGGGGGGGGGGGGGCTTTAAAAAAAAAGGTGAGTGGATTCTATACATTTAAAGCAGGTGTATCTGCCAGTAAGCTTATACCTTGGCATTCCTCTTTTTTTCTCTTTTAAACGATCGGTCACTAGCTGTTACGGCATGACTCCACAACGAGGCTGTCCTAAATAGATTCTCTATTAGGCGGCTCCAGGAATGTGCAAGAAGTGATCTAATCGGAATTCTTATCGTGTCCATTGGTTTCATTGACACATTCCAGACACAGATACACAAATAGATCCGAAAAGATTCGTCCGGCTTGACCGATTTATGCGACTCAATGACAGATGCATAATTACATTGACTACATACCATAAACCAGGATATTAGTGGACGATTTGGGTGCCTTAATTTAGTGATGCTACATCTTCTTTCAACAGGGACTAGGATCTATTTCAACATAGCGGAACAATTTTGTTTTCCCTTTTAAAACGTAGTCATTACCATCTGAACTTTTAATTCTACTTGTACTATAGTTTTACCAGCATAGATTTCTTCGGCTGCTCCACTTTCTTAGCGCTTAGATATTTAAAACAAAATAGTCTATATCAGGTAATTCCATTGAATGTTTTGCCACCCCTCGTTTTATTTTGAAATGTACGGAATTAAACTCTTCATTCCTTTCTCCTCCCCGCTGTCTATCTAATTTATGTTCACGCAGCTCGCCATCTCAGCCCCTCCCTAAACGCTCTCCCACTTCCTATCGATCAACTCGTTTTCCATATCACCCAAGCCACAGAGTTCGTATCGACCTTTCCTCCTCTTTTCCGTCAACTAGAGAAAAGGTCGGCGGCTAAAAATAGACTCGTAGTGCCTAAATTTAGCTCCAAACAAACGGCTGCCAAGTCTCTAGCGGGGCGATTCTATTCTCATTGGAGCGTAAGGGGAGGACGGGATGCTTGGAATGTTTCAAAACAGCTGTTGGTGGATGGGTGTTGGTAGTGCCGTATCGGCTTGCTCTCCCCTTGAAGAGGGCTTTTATCATGGATTAATTATCCGTACACACTATTAAAGTAACTGGACTTCACGGTATGACGACTATTTAACTTGTAGTTTCCCCGGTCCATTATTTGACTTTTCTTAACGTGGTTTTGTTCCAGTGAAGAAACGATGGAAAGAACTTTGCCTCTGTTCATTGACAGCGAAATACAATAAAAAAGCTGGTTATTAACCACGTTTCAAGCTTGCTGTGGGTGTATGTGTCAAGTTACTAATGTGTATGTATGCAGGGACTGGACGAGTGGATACTGTCTACCTGGTCTGGCTGTGATTGGTATTACCTAATGAGTGGCCTCATCCTTGATGCTGAACTCTAGCTGTGCTATGTCCACTCATGGTTAGTGCAGGGACATGAAACTGAGGTGAGCAGACTGGAGAGGCTAGCCCTACTTGCAGTCTCTGGAGGCATGGCGCCTCGCTGTTGGCTGGAATTGATGTCAAGTTAATTTTTTTTTTAAAGTGGATTATTATGAACTTGTGATGCACCTCCAAGTATGCTAAGAATTCCAATGTCGTGCTTTTAGTTTTGAAAGGAGAATTTCTTTCTGGTCGGATATTTGCCTGAAACTCTTGTTATATGTGTACTTACATACAGTTGCCTTGTTCGGGTAAGTCCAACTAGTTAAAATAGAGTTCTAGTAACGTTTTTCTCAAGTACAGTGAATACTTATTTCTAAGTAGCATTACATTGGTCCAGCACATGGGGCACTGCTAATAGTATTGCTAATTCCAAACTAGTTTATTGAGTGAGATTTTCAGCATGGGTGACAATCGTGAGGTTTACAGGGAGAGTGTGAAGTTGTAAAGACCAACTAGAAATATTAAAGCTTACAGCAAAGAAAGAACAAAAGAAAGAAGGTCAGAGTGTTTGAGAACTCTCTTCACTTCTTAATTCGAAATATAAAACAAAAAAAAGGTGAGATGTTGCTCCGAGGGATGAAAGTCACTTCTACACCAGCGAGCGTACCACGTGGTAACGTGAACACTGACTAGATTAAGGTGTCACACTCAAGCTGTCGAGATTTCACAGCCTGCTGTCAGCAGTGGGGGGGCATTGGGGCGTGGATACAACTAGGTCAAGTCCAAGTTGTTTTCACATGCGGGTTAGGAATACCTAATTAATAGCTATTTGTATTTCTTTTTTATTGCTTCAAGACAATCTGGTAGTTTTTTTTATTCTAAAATTTTAACCTGTTATCTTTTGATGCGTTAAACTTTACCAAACGATTATGCTATTTAATTATGCTCATGAAAATTTTTTTTTTTCATTTTCGGGGGGGGGGGGGGGGGGGGGGGAATAACTCCTACATATTTTAACATTTTTAAAGTTGTGGGTATGATTATTAAAATATCTTTTTTTTTGTGTGTGGTGTTTTTAGAGTTGAGGGTATTAGACCTATTTTTTAAATGTTGCTTGTAGATTTTAGGGTATTAGATTTTTTAAATTAAATAATGGTTTTAATGAAGTTGGGATATTAGATCAAGGTATCTTCGATGGTGTTTATTTGGGATATCAGGCTCTGTTAATATAGATAATAATAATAAATATCAAGTTCCATTGAAGGTGGTGTCAGAGAAAGTGTAGAATTTGTTTTTTGTACTGTATAGTTAAGAAATTGTCTTTGAAGCTATTTGTCGATAATGTTAAGACTAGAAGCTTCTCTTCATCTTGTCTACATAATTATTATTGTGGTTGTCTAGTGACCAACTTTCTTTGTCCACTTGTCTCAATGTTTGTCAGGCCCACACTGTTTGTGTACTGTTTCCCATCTCACCACTGTTTGTGTCTTTTCGAAGCAAGAGCTCTCCATGTGTTTGGTAAGAGATTGCTCCTGTTCACCAGGCCAGTAAGTCAATGTTGATAGTCTTTGAAGCGAGGACAAGTTTGAGTCCCTTTTTCAGATTAGCCGTAGCGCGTTGTTTTGGAAGTTTAACCGCGGGCTTTCGGGCTGGAGCATTAATGGTACATTGCTGATACTGTCCCTATACTTATATCTCTTTATTTCTCCGTAACCTACATCTTGTATTTAGGCGCCGTTTTCCTCTGCTGTGATGATTCTATATTGTTTTGTATTAGTGCACTTTGAATTGGCATTGTACTCCTGTTCATTCCCGAGGGAAAGGTTATCTTTGAAGCGATTAACTGTTGATTCTAAAGCACTTTGCAACAATGTAATCCTGACTTGTGAAGTACAAGTTTGTATTTGACTAAAGTTTGCATGTGACAATTTGTGTGCTAATGTATCTGATGTATAATGCAAGCACCTTAGTGTTTGGATACATACAAATGTGCCGAACACTGAGAGACAGTGGGCGGCACCCGGTGCGGTCAACTCAGGGTGTCACCCCCGCACCACTCCAATTTTTTTTTCGCGTTTTCATGTGTTTTTTTTAAAGCGTATACACACAATTTATACTTAACACAATTGATTGTTAAAAAAAAACTATAAAATGAGTGTCAATCAAGTTTTAAAAATCAGTTGTTACAATTTATATATAGTTCAATTTTGCAACAATGCACCTTAAGTAAATTACAATGTTTTTTTCTTTTCTGGATTTCAAACCTTTAAAAAAAAAGCAAAGCAAAGCAAAGTTAGGTCAAATAAAAGACATCTGGCATTAGATCTTAAGCTGCGCCTCTAAAGGCTGTAATTTGAGAAGAAAATGTTTTCCCATTGTACCAAACATTTTAGGAAATAAACATTTCTGAACAAGAATGTAGACCACATATATTAAGTGAATGTTATACACACCTATTAAATAGCTTTTCTGCTGTTTCTTAAAATCTTCTGTACTCCAGACATTGAAGCTGAATTGTTTGTTATTTCTGAGCTCGACATATACATTCAAGCCTAACCCCCTTTCTAGACATTTTAAGATATTAAGTTGATCTCATCAGCTCTTTTTTCTCCCTTAAAATCATATAACTTATAAATCTGATCAGTGTGTACTATGTCATGTGTGCTGTCAAACAAAATAGAAAGGTGCTTCATTCTGAAGTCTATCTTTTATGTGGTTTTCTAAAGCATTTCTACAATGTCTACATGATAGATACACTTTCAGTGATGGGTTTTATCCACATATTTCCATCATCTTATAAAAAATTCGATATTCAATAAAGACTTGTCGTTATTATGGTCACGAAATAAGATTAGATAATTTTATTGATCCAATCAAATGGAAATTCAGTTTGACTACAATTGACAACATCAGCGTAACTGCTGTACAATAACAGTATAGATGCAACTACAAGCAACATTCACACACGAAACACATACACATTCACAAGCAGCGCTTTATGAATTTGACTTCTGTGCACTTCTGGATGACGACAGCTGATCTTGTAACACTCTGACCGAAAGTGGGATGAAGGAGTTTTTAAATCTTTCTGTTTTAGTCCTAATGGAAAGGAGACAACCACTTGGTTCAGATCTGATGTAACAGTGGTTTAATGGGTGCAGGTTGTCCTTAAGAATCGAGAGTGTTTTGGAAAGGCATCTTTCATGAAAAAGCTCTTCAAGAGATGGTAGCTGTATTCGAGTGATATGCGATGCTTTTTTAATTAGTCTATTTATGTCAAAATATTCTGATTTTATAGAAACAATCTGTGTAATTTATCCTTCCATTGTTTTTCTCCATTACATAATCATAGCAACGACTTTCTTGTCAATTATATTTGTAGCCGGATGGCCTTGTTTTCCCATTTTTCAATTCTAATGACTATTCTTCATACCTCTTTTGATATTCCAATTTCAGACTTTATTTTAAACACTTATTTAATTAAGTTACTAATTTGAATGTAATTTCTTTAGAATTAGGCGAAAAAAGTTGACAACAAAAAACATACGATTTCTTGTTATTAAGTGACTAAATCATCCCACATAGCATCAGAACCATTCTCTTAACAACTGGCGCACTTTTCCTTTTGCTATGGATAATTTTCTACGTAATTATGTGACATTGGCACATTACAAGAAGAAAGTATCCCTAAAATATTGAAGTCTGAAGTCTGATTCATTGTAAACTTCCTTCATCTTGGCTAGAGTTTCTATTACATTCAACATCTGAAATTACATAATCTTCAGAAATCTCAATTGACACTTATTTACTTTACAATTCTGCAAAATTTACATAAATTACATGTGAGATTTCAATATTTTGTGGCTGAAGGTCACCATTTTTGAAACAGTGACTTTGGTTGGCATATTTTATGATATTACAATGCTTGCAACTATTGCAGTAGATTCGATTAAATCATTGTTAAAAAATCGAAGCAGTATCTATATATATATGCAGCTTATATACAGCTGAAAGTAAGGTTTCACATCTGCTTTTAATATAAAGTATGATGTAACGTTTTGGACTATTTGTAGAGTTTCATTAAAAAATAAAAATATGTTTAGCTGAAATATTTTTTAAAATATATATCGATATATTTATCAATTGCGAATAACATATTTTCAATATTTAGCCACTGACACTTACGGTATTTTTGAATAGTCAGTTTTTCCAAAAGTGAATTTTTTTTTTTCACTTGGGTGTCAACCCCCCCCCCCTTTTTTTTCCTACCGGGTGTCACCCGGTGCGGACCGCCACTGGTGAGAGACATCATCTTTAAAGTTATTATGTTTATGAGTAAAAACAAAATATTATCCCTTTCTTTGAAGTGTCCAAAATGCCCGAGATAAATCCTTTTTATGAACCTTTGACCTGGAAAAGGATTATACTCCTTTCAGATCTTGTGATCTATAGGTCATTCTTTTTCCGGCACAATGACCAACCACCTTTACTTTCCCCAACTAAAGTCAGGTACATTAGAGTTGGGTGGTCTCAGGGACGCCTTCAAAATCCTGTAATTCAAAATCCCAGCATTCATCTATTTGAACCTGAAACCCTTGTGTATGAAAGCCAAGCGCTTTACCTCTTTACCAGTACTCCGCCAATTAACTAGTTGAAACTGTTGATGATGTACACAATGGAACACAGCGGGCATCTAGTCACATTCTTGCAGGAGATGTGGTGTATAGGTGTGTGTGATAAGCATCAAGGGTAAAACATGGATGTGTTACAGGAAAGAGACGAGCCTGTACACGAGAGAGACCCTGATCCTGATTAGCATCTATGGACAATTATTGCACTGGCAGACTTTGGTTGTGTACTTGATGGAGAGATCGGAATAATTCATTGTATGCTTGATGCACCGGTGTATTTGTATGGATGGATGTCTGAGCAGCGTTGTTGGTTTTAAGTTAATTGTACACAATTAATGGAAACAATTTAAAATATAGATTTATTCCTGTCCTAAAGATTAGTTAGTTTACAGTTTAGTTAGTTATACTGATCTATCATTGATGTTTGCACATCGATCTGGTTTTGATAAACAAAGTGGCCGTGAGTAACATAAGCCTTTATTACAAAGTAGAGAATCCTATAGAAAAATGTGAACTATTACACTTTTGTATGTATCAGTTTGTTTGGATGACTGACATTTAAAAACCAATGAATAGATCAATGTGACGTTGATACGTAACCGAAGTAAATAGACACATGACGGTCTTACTACATCAGAAGTAAATAGACACATGACGGTCTTACTACATCAGAAGTAAATAGACACATGACGGTCTTACTACAACAGAAGTAAATAGACACATGACGGTCTTACTACATCAGAAGTAAATAGACACATGACGGTCTTACTACATCAGAAGTAAATAGACACATGACGGTCTTACTACATCAGAAGTAAATAGACACATGACGGTCTTACTACATCAGAAGTAAATAGACACATGACGGTCTTACTACATCAGAAGTAAATAGACACATGACGGTCTTACTACATCAGAAGTAAATAGACACATGACGGTCTTACTACATCAGAAGTAAATAGACACATGACGGCCTTACAATAGAAGTAAATAGACACATGACGGCCTTACTACAACGGAAGTAAATAGACACATGACGGTCTTACTACATCAGAAGTAAATAGACACATGACGGCCTTACTACAACAGAAGTAAATAGACACATGACGGTCTTACTACAACAGAAGTAAATAGACACATGACGGTCTTACTACATCAGAAGTAAATAGACACATGACGGTCTTACTACAACAGAAGTAAATAGACACATGACGGTCTTACAACATCAGAAGTAAATAGACACATGACGGTCTTACTACATCAGAAGTAAATAGACACATGACGGCCTTACAATAGAAGTAAATAGACACATGACGGCCTTACAATAGATTTAAATAGACACATGACGGTCTTACTACATCAGAAGTAAATAGACACATGACGGTCTTACTACAACAGAAGTAAATAGACACATGACGGTCTTACTACATCAGAAGTAAATAGACACATGACGGTCTTACTACAACAGAAGTAAATAGACACATGACGGCCTTACTGCAACAGAAGTAAATAGACACATGACGGCCTTACAATAGAAGTAAATAGACACATGACGGCCTTACAATAGAAGTAAATAGACACATGACGGCCTTACAATAGAAGTAAATAGACACATGACGGCCTTACAATAGAAGTAAATAGACACATGACGGCCTTACAATAGAAGTAAATAGACACATGACGGCCTTACAATAGAAGTAAGAGAAGCAACTTGTAGCTCGCTAGTTTCCAAGTGAGCCAACAAAACTGGGGACAGTTTCCTACTGAGCATGTCAAACATTTGGTTACATTGAGCACTGAGATCTTTGGTTGCAATGCGACTTTTTGTTTAGTTCTATCTTAAATACATGTAGATGGCCATAAATGTTTCGATCTTTAAGTTGGTGGTGGTGTTGTTTTAAAGACCAGACTCAAGTTGATAGAGTTCATTATGCGATGTGTGTCTTTCTAAGTAGTCTGTCATTTTTAGTAGTAACTAAAAAAAAAAGTAAAGTTTCCCTTTCAGACCTTGCGATCTATAGGGCAGATGATGTTAAGGTCATCTGTTTATTTGGCCGACGGTCAACGAGCAGGGATTCATGTGACCATCACAGCGACCAACCACCTTTACTTTTCCCAACTAAAGTCAGGTACTCATTAGAGTTGGGTGGTCCCAGGGGCGCCTTCAAAATCCCGAAATTCAGAATCCCCGTCTTAACCTAACCCTAACCACTATGTAGATTTTACTTTGTCGAGCCGTTGAATTCTACGTGCTGACTAAAAAGTGAAACCTGTCTGAACTGTGTTCATGTGTTCAGCTATTCTGTTGTTAATACTTTGAATGTCTTTTCTTTCTGAAACACTGACACTGACAATCTAGTGAATAGCATTGCAATCAGGTTACACATGCGTTTTTTTTTAATAATCTCTGCTATGCTCTTTGGTGGATAAACTCATCAATGTTGGTGTAGTTTGCTGAACTCAAATCTCAATCTTTGTTCCATCAAAAGTCCTAGAGTACGCCAGTGGTGGCTTCTTGTACGTTATCGGCTCTAAAATACCGTTTGTGTTTGTCATAGACCATAGTGTCTGGAAATACTTCTGGTACGTCATAAACAATGGTATCTATAATACCCTCTTGTACGTCATAAACCATGGTACCTGGAAATCCCTCTTGTACGTCATAAACCATTTTATATATAATACCCTCTTGTAAGTCATAGACCATGGTTATCTATAAGTCCCTCTTGTAATTCATAAATCTTGGTTATCTGTAAGTCCCTCTTGTACGTCATAGACCTTGGTGCCTTGAAATCCCTCTTATACGTCATAGACTATGGTTATCTGTAAGTCCCTCTTGTACGTCATAGACCATGGTGTCTGGAAGTCCCTCATGTGCGTTAATAGACCATGATTACCAGAACGTCCCTCTTGTACGTCATAGACCTTGGTGCCTGGAAGTCCCTCTTGTACGTCATAGACCTTGGTGCCTGGAAGTCCCTCTTGTACGTCATAGACCTTGTTGCCTGGAAATCCCTCATGTGCGTTAATAGACCATGATTACCAGAAAGTCCCTCTTGTAAGTTATAGACCAGTTATCTGTAAGCCCCTCTTGTACGCCATAGACCTTGGTTATCTGTAAGTCCCTCTTGTACGTCATAGACCTTGGTTATCTGTAAGTCCCTCTTGTACGCCATAGACCTTGGTTATCTGTAAGTCCCTCTTGTACGTCATAGACCTTGGTTATCTGTAAGTCCCTCTTGTACGCCATAGACCTTGGTTATCTGTAAGTCCCTCTTGCACGTCATAGACCTTGGTTATCTGTAAGTCCCTCTTGTACGCCATAGACCTTGGTTATCTGTAAGTCCCTCTTGTACGTCATAGACCTTGGTTATCTGTAAGTCCCTCTTGTACGTCATAGACCTTGGTGCCTGGAAGTCCCTCTTGTACGTCATAGACCTTGGTGCCTGTAAGTCCCTCTTGTACGTCACGGACCAGTTATCTGTAAGTCCCTCTTGTACGTCATAGACCTTGGTGCTTGGAAATCCCTCATGTGCGTTAATAGACCATGATTACCAGAAAGTCCCTCTTGTACGTCATAGACCATGGTGCCTGGAAGTCCCTCTTGTACGTCATAGACCATGGTGCCTGTAAGTCCCTCTTGTACGTCATAGACCATGGTGCCTGTAAGTCCCTCTTGTACGTCACGGACCAGTTATCTGTAAGTCCCTCTTGTACGTCATAGACCTTGGTGCTTGGAAATCCCTCATGTGCGTTAATAGACCATGATTACCAGAAAGTCCCTCTTGTACGTCATAGACCAGTTATCTGTAAGTCCCTCTTGTACGCCATAGACCTTGGTTATCTGTAAGTCCCTCTTGTACGTCATAGACCAGTTATCTGTAAGTCCCTCTTGTACGTCATAGACCAGTTATCTGTAAGTCCCTCTTGTACGTCATAGACCAGTTATCTGTAAGTCCCTCTTGTACGTCATAGACCAGTTATCTGTTGTAATATACTAAGTCAATTCATAACCTTAGAAACAAGGCTTTATTTCAATAAAACACGACTGATACACACAATAACACAGTACAGACTGGTCACGATTCACAGACTACGATAATGCGAACACGATTACAAATACTAGCACGATTACAAGCACGGGTAACACACAAGTTCATTTAACGATCACTCCATTCACCCCTCCTTCATTTCTTTCTGGGTCTTAGGTTATAGCCATGCGTATGAAGGGAAGGATCCGGAGGTATCTCTGGCGTAGACTTTTCTCCTTGCAAGTCGTAACTGTCCTGTACGGGACTCGAGTCAATATTGGCCTCTGGCATTGGGTGGCTCCCCTGTGAGTCCCTGATGACTTCTGGCTGGTTGTACATCATTGGGGTGGGACTCTGTGAATTACTGATAGTTTCAGGCACGTAGCGACTCCCTGGTGAGAGATCCAAAGAGTCACCGACCTCTTGAGGCAGAATACCGTTCTCTGGTTCGAAATAGTCGTTCGTGGAACTTTCCTTCGGCGCCAGCTGCCTAAGCGACACTGTCTCCTCCCGGCCATTTGGAAATCGTATATGGGCGTACTGTGGGTTGCAGCTAATAAGTTCAACCTCTTGTACCAATGGGTCAAATTTTGAAGATCTTACAGGTGATTTTAGTAATACTTTGCCTGGGTTCTGTAGCCAAGTAGGCAAGGATGTTCCCGTTGGCGATCTTCTGTTGAATTTGAAGATCCGTTCGTGTGGAGTTTCATTAGTAGAAGTACACAGTAATGATCGAATGGAGTGAAGTGCCTGGGGCAACACAGATTCCCAATGTGATAGTTCCAACTTCCCTGAGTCCAATGCTAATAAAATAGCCTGCCACAATGTTTTATTCAGCTTTTCTATTTGACCATTTCCTTTTGCGTTATAGGGCGTTGTCCTGCTAGTGGCTATGCCCTTAGAATGTAGATATTCTGTAGTTTCTGTGGACATAAATGATGAGCCACGATCAGAGTGGATGTAACTGGGTGTTCCAAAGAGGAAAAATAACTGGTCGAAGCACTTTATTACTGTCTTAGATGTCATATCAGGACAGGGAAAAGCGAATGGAAACCGCGAATATTCGTCAATCATTGTTAACAAGTACTTGTTGCGAGTAGCTGATGGCAAAGGACCTTTAAAGTCAACACTTATTCTTTCAAACGGCTGTGTGGCCTTGATGAGCGTACCTGCAAATTCCTTATAGAATTGCGGTTTAATTCTATTGCAGGTTCTGCATTGTTGAATGGTCTGCCTGACCTCTTCAACCGAGAAGGGTAAGTTCTTTGACCTGACATAATGTAGAAGTCTAGTGACACCTGGATGACACAGGTAGTCATGGTACGTCTTCAGGCTACTTTGTTTCGTCATGGTTGCACAGTGCCCTCTAGACAAGGTGTCTGCTGCTGTGTTGGCGTTCCCAGGTCTATACTGTATATCAAACTTGAAGCTTGCCAGTTCCAATTTCCACCTTTGTATCTTATCGTTTTTAATTTTCTTGTCATGAGTGTCTTTAAATATGTATGAAATAGACCGCTGGTCCGTAATAAGGGTAAAATAATTGCCACACAAATGATGCTTCCATTTGCGTATAGCTTCAATTATTGCAGTTGCTTCTTTCTCTATGGCAGATTGATGCCTTTCACTAGGTGAAAGAGTTCTAGAGAAGAATGCAATAGGTCTTCCGTCCTGATTTAAAGTGGCAGCTACTGCGATGTCAGAAGCGTCAGTTTCCACAATTAGAGGATGGTCATACTTTATGGTGAAAATTGCTGCTTTCTGCAATTCTTCTTTCAAGTCTTCCAACGCTGTTTTTACTTCTGTAGGTACAGGAAAAATTTGATTTTTCATTATAGGATACAATTTGTCGGAGAAATTTTGTATCCAGTGAGCATAATATGCCAAAAGTCCTACAATCCTTTTCTGAGACTTCAGATCTTTTGGAGGTGGCAAATCTCGCAGAGCTTGAAATCTATCAGGGTCCGGCTTTAAATGTCCTTTGGATATTTCATATCCAAGCAGCTTTACCTTCTTAGTAGCAAATACACTTTTACTTTCGTTGAAAGTTATTCCGTATTCCTGAGCTACCTTCTGAAAATGCAACAGATTTTTGTTATGGGAGTCTACATCTGTACCACATATTGTTACATTGTCGACATAGGCAAACGTGTCAGACAACTTTTCTTTTTCTATAATAGTGTCTATGGTTTTCTGGAAGCAAGCTACACCGTTAGTGACCCCAAAGGGTATTCTGCAAAACTGGTAGAGTTTACCACAAGCTTCGAAGGCTGTGTATTTCTTTTCGCTCTGTTGGATAGGTATTTGGTGATAAGCACTCTCCAGATCCAATGTGCTAAAGATTTCATACCTGGAAATTTTCTCCACCATTTCATCCACTCTAGGCATGGGGTAAGCGTCCAGGTAAGTAAATCTATTTATAGTTTGGCTATAATCAACGACCATTCGCTTTTTGTGCCGCTCATTGGTCGTGACAAGGACTTGAGCTCTCCAAGGTGATTTGGAAGGTTCAATGATACCGTTTCGTATCAATTTCTCAACTTCAGCTTTAATAAATTGTGTGTCTTGGAAGGAGTAACGACGAGATTTAGTAGCAATAGGTCTGCAATCAGGGGATAAATTTGCAAACAATTGTGGTGCCTCTACCTTCACAGCATTGAGCGAGCAAACATGAAATGCAGGTCGACCACCTTTGAATAGAATTATCAGTTCTTTGTGTAATGCGAGGAAATCTAACCCAAGCACTACATCAGTGCAAAGTTCATCTAGTAACGAAAGTTTGAATTGATTGTAAACTTCCCCTTTGTATTTTAGCGATGCAAACATGTGGCCTCTTGTGACGCTTGACAGTTGAGATGACGCCATAGAAATTTTGTGCTTTGAACGTGTCACTGACCAATCGTATTCTCTTGGTATGTTTGAAGAAATGTAGCTTTCCCCGCTACCAGTATCAATTAGGGCTTTTAGGTTCACGCCATTTACAGAGATGTGTACTGTTGATTTAGTTAAACCAGATACAGACGAAGTAGCAATTAGTGATGTTAGATGTGTAGAGTCCTTAATGCAGCTACAATTTTTACAAGATTGTCTTTTAATCTCGTGGCTAGGAGATGTTTTGACTTTTGTTTTGGTTATAGGAGTGTTGCGAGACCTGCAAACCTTCGAAAAATGTCCATTTTTCCCGCACGAATGACACATGCAGTCTTTGGCAGGGCATTTCGCTCTGAGATGCCGACTACCTCCGCAAAAGAAACATTTAGTACTCACTGTTGCGATTGTTTCTGAGTCCACCATTTCTTCGGTTGAGATTGCCGATGACGAAAGAGTTGACTCTACCAATTGAGAAGGAGTACTAAACGAACTGGATTCTTTTTGGGCCATGTCGAGTGTCTTGGCAATATCTAAAGCCATTTTCAAGTCAAGGGATCTTTTCTCAAGTAGCCTCTGTCTAATTACACTCGAACGCATGCCGCTAACAAAGGCATCGCGAATGGCGTCCTCTTCATTTTTGTCAGCACTGACAGCTCGGAACTGACAATCTCTGGCCATCACTCTCAGCTTGTGTACAAATTGATCAAGACTTTGATCGACTTCTTGTTTGCAAGTTGCAAGCAAATGTCTGGCCAATGTTTCATTAGGGGCCTTCACAAATAAATTCTCAAGAATAGATTTTGCTTCTGAGTATTTAGAACAGGTAGAAATATACTGATATAAGGATGGAGACACAAAGTTGCATAGCAGGTCAAACTGTTCGCTTTCACTAGCCCCTACCTTCGTTGCGAATCTGTCAAAACAAGAAATCCAATGTTTCCATGTAACTGAAGCATTAGTTGAACTAGGATCAGCATCCAGTCTATTGGGACGCAAAAACTTGTCCATTTAAGAATGGTTTTATTGAAATAAATTGTAATATACTAAGTCAATTCATAACCTTAGAAACAAGGCTTTATTTCAATAAAACACGACTGATACACACAATAACACAGTACAGACTGGTCACGATTCACAGACTACGATAATGCGAACACGATTACAAATACTAGCACGATTACAAGCACGGGTAACACACAAGTTCATTTAACGATCACTCCATCTGTAAGTCCCTCTTGTACGTCATAGACCATGGTGCCTGGAAGTCCCTCTTGTACGTCATAGACCTTGGTGCCTGGAAGTCCCTCTTGTACGTCATAGACCAGTTATCTGTAAGTCCCTCTTGTACGTCATAGACCATGGTGCCTGGAAGTTCCTCTTGTACGTCATAGACCTTGGTGCCTGGAAGTCCCTCTTGTACGTCATAGACCAGTTATCTGTAAGTCCCTCTTGTACGTCATAGACCTTGGTGCCTGGAAGTCCCTCTTGTACGTCATAGACCAGTTATCTGTAAGTCCCTCTTGTACGTCATAGACCTTGGTGCCTGGAAGTCCCTCTTGTACGTCATAGACCATGGTGCCTGGAAGTTCCTCTTGTACGTCATAGACCTTGGTGCCTGGAAGTCCCTCTTGTACGTCATAGACCTTGGTGCCTGGAAGTCCCTCTTGTACGTCATAGACCAGTTATCTGTAAGTCCCTCTTGTACGTCATAGACCAGTTATCTGTAAGTCCCTCTTGTACGTCATAGACCAGTTATCTGTAAGTCCCTCTTGTACGTCATAGACCAGTTATCTGTAAGTCCCTCTTGTACGTCATAGACCAGTTATCTGTAAGTCCCTCTTGTACGTCATAGACCAGTTATCTGTAAGTCCCTCTTGTACGTCATAGACCATGGTGCCTGGAAGTTCCTCTTGTACGTCATAGACCTTGGTGCCTGGAAGTCCCTCTTGTACGTCATAGACCTTGGTGCCTGGAAGTCCCTCTTGTACGTCATAGACCAGTTATCTGTAAGTCCCTCTTGTACGTCATAGACCAGTTATCTGTAAGTCCCTCTTGTACGTCATAGACCAGTTATCTGTAAGTCCCTCTTGTACGTCATAGACCAGTTATCTGTAAGTCCCTCTTGTACGTCATAGACCAGTTATCTGTAAGTCCCTCTTGTACGTCATAGACCAGTTATCTGGAAGTCCCTCTTGTACGTCATAGACCATGGTGCCTGGAAGTCCCTCTTGTACGTCATAGACCTTGGTGCCTGGAAGTTCCTCTTGTACGTCATAGACCAGTTATCTGTAAGTCCCTCTTGTACGTCATAGACCATGGTGCCTGGAAGTTCCTCTTGTACGTCATAGACCTTGGTGCCTTGAAGTCCCTCTTGTACGTCATAGACCTTGGTGCCTGTAAGTCCCTCTTGTACGTCACGGACCAGTTATCTGTAAGTCCGTCTTGTACGTCATAGACCATGGTATCTGAATTTTCGGAGAAAATGATACCCTAAACACTGTCTTTCTATGAGAAGTCTTATCTTGACAGTTTACACCTAGAGTCTACTTAAATTAACCTTTAGTTGGACTACTAAACGCCCATGTGGTTGCAATGTTTTGTTTCAATTCTTTTCGTGACATACAGGCCAGGATCCTGGCTCTAGTGTTTGTTGACTGTCCTACACTAATGGTTCTTTCGTCGTCTGTCTCCTAATTGCTAGTTGTTTGCTACTTTAGATGGAAGGACACGTAGTTATATTTTAGTATTTTTTTAAAACTACAGTTTGATGGCCATAGTTTATAATATGACAATCTTAACTTTTTTTTTTGTATCTGCAGCCATTTTAAATGTTCTTTAGTATTCATTGTTTATTTCACAATTCCAAATCCCTTTTGTTTGTATATACGTCAGCGCGTTTTCTTTTTTTTTTTTTATCTATTAATTTTGTTTACAATAACCCACCCCATTGATTACTATTAAAGTAGGTAGTAATAGTAGTAAACTCTTGATTCTAGATAGTGCATGGATTTAATGGTGCTAGGTAGAATTTCAAGAGCTCTTGCCTACTATCAGATTTTGTATTGATTAGTAGTCCAACTCGACAAATGCGCGTTTTTTATACTTGCTTTATAATTTTCATGTGCCAATAAATAGTTTATGACATTGCTTTAGATTGATCATGAAAACTGTATATTAACATACAATTATATATATATATCTGTATATTTGATCACCTTAGAATAAATAATGTTAGCACTACATACTAATCTGGTGAATCATTTCTAAGAAGAACATTTCCAACTCTCCACTTCAAAAGATGTCTCTCTCTCTCTCTCTCTCTCTCACTCTCTTTAAAAATCTTTTTCAAATGTTCAGTTCCTGAAATTATTTATTTTAATGATAGATATTACATTCTAATTATTTTGGTTTCACATCAAATTTGGGGAGTCGGAAGGGAATAAAAAGACTTAAATCCCCGGTGAGATAAACTGATTAAAATTACACAAGTTTCGAATAATAAAACGAAATCTTTATTCCCCTAGAGATCTAGTATTTTGTCTGTGCCATGCAAAAAGACAAGAAGAAACCATTTTATTCCCTTATTAATGGCATTGTCTCTCTAAGACTGTATTCTGTCTAGACCTAGTGAACTTGATGTGTACATCTATGTATGCATGATAGTATTGTGTCTAGACCGAGTGAGCTTGATGTGTACATCTATGTATGCATGATAGTATTGTGTCTAGACCTAGTGAGCTTGATGTGTACATCTGTGTATGTGGGACTGTATTCTGTCTAGACCTAGTGAGCTTGATGTGTACATCTATGTATGCATGATAGTATTGTGTCTAGACCGAGTGAGCTTGATGTGTACATCTGTGTATGTGGGACTGTATTCTGTCTAGACCTAGTGAGCTTGATGTGTACATCTATGTATGCATGATAGTATTGTGTCTAGACCGAGTGAGCTTGATGTGTACATCAGTGTATGTGGGACTGTCTGCATTTTATAAGCAAAGAAGTTACGCTATACAAAAACAATTAATACAATATTTCTAATGGCATAAATGTATTATTGATAGTTTAGATTGAATAGAAGCTTTGTATTTTAAAAAAAGTGTTGTTTTTTTGTATTTTTAATGAAAATATCTTATCTGTATATGATGTATTTACTGACTGGTCTCCCTTACATAGATCCAGTCAGCCCGCACGAGACTGTCATGGAGGTGAATAGCTACCAACAGCAGCTGGCCAGGAAAGGTGAGATCACATTGTAGCTTACATGTTCTTTAGTCTAGATACCCTCACACTTTTGTTGATGTTGTGCTTACTTCAAAGTGGCACCTGATACATAATAAACCATTTTAGAATAGAAATGTACCCTCTTTCATCAGAGCATCTTACTTCAAAGTGGCACCTGATACATAATAAACCATTTTAGAATAGAAATGTACCTTCTTTCATCAGAGCATCTTACTTCAAAACACGTTTTATTATCAAAGGTGCAATGGATGAATGATATTTGTTTGACGTTCTTATTCAACAACTTAGCTGGACTCAAAAAGTCATCACAAAATTTGACTTGGTAATGAAAACTATTACCCAACACAAGACTTATTTTCCTTAACAAAAAAAAAAATGAACAAGTTTAATTGTTCCGGAATGCAGCAACCATTCAAAATAGTGACCCTAGTCTGTCCCCAAAGAGTTGTGGTGCTGCAGTCTCCTTTGATCGTGTCCCAATGAAGACACATCTGTCGGCTTCTCTCCTGGGGGGCTGTGTACCATGGCAACATTCCTACACCATCAGAGGGCCTACAAGGACTGCTTCATTTAGCCGCTCTGTTTTTCTTCCTTTTTATGCCAATGGGGCTGGATATGATTGCACACGCGTATATTCATTTGTCAATGAGTCAACTTGTAGGATCAAAAAACAATCATTGTAATATATAGTCCAGCTTTTTGTAGTTTCATTTGGCGTCTCTTAGAAGTTATTTTGGTTTCAATTAGAGAATGGCAATTACTTGTACTCTGTCTATACTATTGACTTAAACATCTGCATGGTGTATAAACTTGTGTCGTCGTGTGAATGTATTTATAGTTTCATCTTTGCTCCAGAAGCAAACATTTGCTTGCACTAAATGTTCAAAGACTGAAAAATGCTGATGAAGACTTCGTGGCCCAAACTTCCTTGTTTTGACTTGGTCCTGCAGGCCGGCTCAGAGGACATCACGATGCTATCTTCCAATGTTCAATATTTTGTATTGACCTGTTACAGAGCAGCAGGTTGTTCTATCTGGCATAGGAGCAACTGGCAGCAAGCGGCTTCCGAACGTGATAGATTAGGAGCCGATGGATACACATTTGAAATCAAATTCCAACCATTGTTTTCTGCCTTGAACTTTTCAGATTTTTAAATCCCTTTGTTGTCTTCATTGTGTTGATATCTTCCACTTATATCTACCTAAATGTGCCTCTCTAGCTAGAGTCATTGGAAACACTTTAGTGGAGTGGAGTCAACTGTTTCATTGGTGTGACATGTCTAGCACCAATTCCTGGTCACCTTTTTGTTCAGAATCTACTTGTTATGTCCTTTCATTTGTTTCCCAAAAGTCACGTCTCGGGGTGACTAACCTACACGATAGTAGTGGGGCCTGGTGCTGAACGTGGGAGATGACAGAGTCATGTATGTGTTGTTGAGGTGACTACCCTCTCTCTCTCTCTCCCGAGTCCAAACTTAGTTGTAGCGTGCATACCTCCGCCATGACGTCGTTTGCTCCCCATTGGCGTCAAATACAAACACGTTCAGGATTTGCTGTCATTATCATTTACTAATGACATAATACGAAACGGTTCACGCATTTCAGTATAACGTCATTGAGTGTCCACGTGTGTTCAGACGCTATATGTAAAGATAAACTTGATCTATTTACATGCCAACTAATCTTAATTTTTTTTTTTTTTTTGTTTTTTTTTGGGGGGCCTCAGGTTTGTTTGAAAACAGTTTCGATTTCATCCTCTACCTTCAGTTTCTTTTTTAAATACCTCGTTTTGCGGTGTGCGCTCTGGACTGTCGTTTCGATGGTTCCGAGTTCGAAACCATTCCCCCCCCCCCCCGGGTCCTGAACTACATAGGGAGTATGTTCATTAACACTCATTTGATGAGCCGAATAGACAATGGCACTGGGAGATTTCAACCGTCAAGAGTCTGTCCGATGTAGGCACGTAGAACATAGTGTCTCACTTTCAGTGGCTAGAATGTGACTAGAAACAGCAGTAGATCTCTTGTCTGTACTGAACTATCGGTTAGATCTCCTCCTCATAGTATAGGCACTTTATTGCTGGCGTTGTAACTACTATTGCAATCACTGTTGGCTACTATTACTAACAATTAGAAAACATCGCCAACACATACACGCGCAGGAAGCTTCAGAATGTATTTGATATCGTTCCTCTATGAAGGCAATGCTAAGCCAATTTCGCCAGCCGAGAAGTAGACTGGCTATCTCCAGCGTGAAGACGTGTTGCTGGGCACCTTGTCCTGTTCAGGGTTTCTTCCTAGATCTACCTGAAATATGCACTGGGCTATTTTTAGGAGTAATCTCCTAGTCAATGATTCACTTGAGTGTATAGTGAAGGTCACGTGACTTCGTAGTCGGTTCAACATGAATTAGAACAGTTTGTTCTCACTGGTCTAGTGGAAGTTCAGTCTATGGCTTCTTATCAAAGAGTTCCCATCAACTATACATTCTTAGCTGATTCTCTTTTTTTTTCTGCAATAGACTGAGTACATGCCGCTCTTTACATCGGTGATCAGTCACCCAACTTTATCGCGTTTTACATTGGTGGCCTAATCCAACTCACCCAACTTTATCGCGTTTTACAATGGTGGCCTAATCCAACTCACCCAACTTTATCGCGTTTTACAATGGTGGCCTAATCCAACTCACCCAACTTTATCGCGTTTTACATTGGTGGCCTAATCCAACTCACCCAACTTTATCGCGTTTTACATTGGTGGCCTAATCCAACTCACCCAACTTTATCGCGTTTTACAATGGTGGCCTAATCCAACTCACCCAACTTTATCGCGTTTTACATTGGTGGCCTAATCCAACTCACCCAACTTTATCGCGTTTTACAATGGTGGCCTAATCCAACTCACCCAACTTTATCGCGTTTTACATTGGTGGCCTAATCCAACTCACCCAACTTTATCGCGTTTTTTTTACAATGGTGGCCTAATCCAACTCACCCAACTTTATCGCGTTTTACATTGGTGGCCTAATCCAACTCACCCAACTTTATCGCGTTTTACAATGGTGGCCTAATCCAACTCACCCAACTTTATCGCGTTTTACATTGGTGGCCTAATCCAACTCACCCAACTTTATCGCGTTTTACATTGGTGGCCTAATCCAACTCACCCAACTTTATCGCGTTTTACAATGGTGGCCTAATCCAACTCACCCAACTTTATCGCGTTTTACAATGGTGGCCTAATCCAACTCACCCAACTTTATCGCGTTTTACAATGGTGGCCTAATCCAACTCACCCAACTTTATCGCGTTTTACAATGGTGGCCTAATCCAACTCACCCAACTTTATCGCGTTTTACAATGGTGGCCTAATCCAACTCACCCAACTTAATCGCGTTTTACAATGGTGGCCTAATCCAACTCACCCAACTTAATCGCGTTTTACTTTGGTGGTTTGTAATGTCAGGTCCACCAACTTTTTAAGTTTTACATAGTTGATTGTTGGTTTGTCAAGTTAACCAACTTAGTCACGTTTTACATTGCTGGTTTGTCAAGTTAACCAACTAAGTCACGTTTTACATTGGTGGTTTGTCAAGTTAACAAACTTAGTCACGTTTTACATTGGTGGTTTGTCAAGTTAACCAACTTAGTCACGTTTTACATTGGTGGTTTGTCAAGTTAACCAACTTAGTCACGTTTTACATTGGTGGTTTGTCAAGTTAACAAACTTAGTCACGTTTTACATTGGTGGTTTGTCAAGTTAACCAACTTAGTCACGTTTTACATTGCTGGTTTGTCAAGTTAACCAACTTAGTCACGTTTTACATTGCTGGTTTGTCAAGTTAACCAACTAAGTCACGTTTTCCATTGGTGGTTTGTCAAGTTAACAAACTTAGTCACGTTTTACATTGGTGGTTTGTCAAGTTAACCAACTTAGTCACGTTTTACATTGGTGGTTTGTCAAGTTAACAAACTTAGTCACGTTTTACATTGGTGGTTTGTCAAGTTAACAAACTTAGTCACGTTTTACATTGGGGGTTTGTCAAGTTAACCAACTTAGTCACGTTTTACATTGCTGGTTTGTCAAGTTAACCAACTAAGTCACGTTTTACATTGGTGGTTTGTCAAGTTAACAAACTTAGTCACGTTTTACATTGGTGGTTTGTCAAGTTAACCAACTTAGTCACGTTTTACATTGGTGGTTTGTGAAGTTAACAAACTTAGTCACGTTTTACATTGGTGGTTTGTCAAGTTAACAAACTTAGTCACGTTTTACATTGCTGGTTTGTCAAGTTAACAAACTTAGTCACGTTTTACATTGCTGGTTTGTCAAGTTAACAAACTTAGTCACGTTTTACATTGCTGGTTTGTCAAGTTTTCAGTTTTCTAACTTGAGTGAAACGCAAGTGCACTGACTAAATGTGTGGCTGTGACAGTCTAGAAATATTTATGACTTTAACCAGTGGAAAGGTTAAACACGCTCATTTTTTTTGGTCTTGACCATGGACTACTAAGTCAAATCGTGGACTTGTATGAATGTGTTTCTCATGCTAATATCTAAATAGATGCCAGGAGTTGTTTTTCTTTTCCTTCTGTGTTGCCGTGAAATTGAAAAGTAGTAAGTCAACATTTGAGTTTGTTTCTGAATTGTGAGAGAGAGAACAAAATAGATAAGATCTAGCCACGCCCCAGTTTTACGTCATGGGAGAGTTTATCTGGGAATACACAAGTATATACACACACATGCACGCACACACATGTAAATTGTGACCCCAGTTTCTACGGACAGGACATTTTGCTATCAGATTGTTTTGTAGACAATTGTTTGGTTTTGCTAGGACTAAGGATCCATGTTTAGCCTAGAATCTTGGTTTAATGCTAGGGCTAAGATTGTATGTTTAGTGTGAGCTGAGAAATGAAAGAGAGAAATGTTCATTGGTGGACTCTACTACACAGGCTAGGTAGCTCTAAGTACTAGAGACTGCTTTCATTCTTTGAACTGGAAGATAAGAGTTGTTTGTTTGTCTACTACACAGGCTAGGTAGCTCTAAGTACTAGAGACTGCTTTCATTCTTTGAACTGGAAGATAAGAGTTGTTTGTTTGTCTACTACACAGGCTAGGTAGCTCTAAGTACTAGAGACTGCTTTCATTCTTTGAACTGGAAGATAAGAGTTGTTTGTTTGTCTAGTACAGCAAGCTAGTTCTAATAGTTTACATTCTTTGTGTCAACCTGAGTTGAGTAAATATGTTGGAATGTTTATTTCAAAACAGACTTGGTGACTGCATTATGTCACACCTACTTAGTGGGTAGCTCAGTTTGATTGGATTACATACCTTCCAATAGGTTTGAGTCAAGGTTATTATTGCTTACATCTCTGTCTTAACACTTCTTGTGCTTCTGTTCTAAGAACACTTTGACTCAGGCATTGTTTTGTTGTTGTTCTATTTAATGGATGGAACAGAAGTGTTGACAGTATAGAATGTTAGGATCCTCATTAAGTCTTGGTATCTGTTGTTGACAGTATAGACTGTTAGGATCCTCATTAAGTCTTGGTATCTGTTGTTGACAGTATAGACTGTTAGGATCCTCATTAAGTCTTGGTATCTGTTGTTGACTGTATAGAATGTTAGGATCCTCATTAAGTCTTGCTATCTGTTGTTGACAGTATAGAATGTTAGGATCCTCATTAAGTCTTGGTATCTGTTGTTGACAGTATAGAATGTTAGGATCCTCATTAAGTCTTGGTATCTGTTGTTGACTGTATAGAATGTTAGGATCCTCATTAAGTCTTGGTATCTGTTGTTGACTGTATAGAATGTTAGGATCCTCATTAAGTCTTGGTATCTGTTGTTGACAGTATAGACTGTTAGGATCCTCATTAAGTCTTGGTATCTGTTGTTGACAGTATAGACTGTTAGGATCCTCATTAAGTCTTGGTATCTGTTGTTGACTGTATAGAATGTTAGGATCCTCATTAAGTCTTGGTATCTGTTGTTGACTGTATAGAATGTTAGGATCCTCATTAAGTCTTGGTATCTGTTGTTTGTATAGAATGTTATGATCCTCATTAAGTCTTGCTATCTGTTGTTGACTGTATAGAATGTTAGGATCCTCATTAAGTCTTGGTATCTGTTGTTGACTGTATAGACTTAGGATCCTCATTACGTCTTGGTATCTGTTGTTGACTGTATAGAATGTTAGGATCCTCATTAAGTCTTGGTATCTGTTGTTTGTATAGAATGTTATGATCCTCATTAAGTCTTGCTATCTGTTGTTGACTGTATAGAATGTTAGGATCCTCATTAAGTCTTGGTATCTGTTGTTGACTGTATAGACTTAGGATCCTCATTACGTCTTGGTATCTGTTGTTGACTGTATAGAATGTTAGGATCCTCATTAAGTCTTGGTATCTGTTGTTGACAGTATAGACTGTTAGGATCCTCATTAATTCTTGGTATCTGTTGTTGACAGTATAGAATGTTAGGATCCTCATTAATTCTTGGTATCTGTTGTTTGTATAGAATGTTATGATCCTCATTAAGTCTTGGTATCTGTTGTTGACTGTTTTTTTTTTCTCCCATTATTTATATTGAATGTGGAGTTCAAGTCTTGTTACTGTCTTGACTCTTTTTCAGATCGAATCACAGATCAACAGCTGCAGCAACAATTGAATTGCTTAAAACAGCAACAACAGCTACAACAACACTTGCTGTTGGAACAGTATGAACACCAGAGACAGCAGCTGGAGCAAGAACATGAGAAGCAGCTCCAAGAACACACTAAGGTAAACTTCATTTAGTCAAACATTGGTAGCTCTGGAATTCTTTAGTTAGACTTTTTGGGACTAGTACTTCAATTTCTTTGTATGTAATAATACTTGGCTTATGATATCTGATACAAAAACATATTTGTATGTCTGAGGGCCAACTTTCTAAATCACAGGAGGAACTGTAGGATGTTCTCAATACAATCTCTCTCAAGTAATGCAGAGCTCGGATTGCTAAGAACTAACATGTGATCACTTCTCATGGGGATAGGCAATTTGCCCACAGCTAGGGGAAAGTACAAAAAACAACAACTCAGGGCTATTACAGACAAGACCCTAATAGGCTTATCTGCCCATTAAATATATAATCATCTGTTCAAAGGGAAGATTGCATTTTGCAGCCATCTTTATGTTCCATCGTGGAGCACCAAGGAGGAAATTCAAGACTAAACAGCCAAATCAAGTGAGCTCATTGTGTCTTAAGAGTCATTTCATTGACTGATTCTTCAAAAATCTTATACATTTTTTTGTGATACCACTACTGTTAGCCTGGATTATCTGAAGTAATAATTGCTAGGAAATTGTTGTTGTCACTATAAAATATATGTTTTTCTAGTTCATTCTGTGAGCTAACTGTGATAGTGTAGTCATACAGTCCAGATTCAACAACACTGACAGTAATAACTAGCTATAGTGTTTACACTTTCGTAATTCATGTTGCACCTACCAATATCTGTAAGGAAATAGATGTCAGTTTGATGCATACTTTAAACATAGATTGTATTTGATTGTTGTATTGTATATTTCAATATGTATCTCTAGAATCCTTGCCCAGTGAGAGCAGCATAGAGAAACGTCATGTCATTGTTGAATCCCCATGATTTTAGTTATCTCATAGTATTAGATCTAGCTTGAATTATGTAGTATAGCCTATGGATATTAAACTAAATGGCAAAGTCTCCATAAAATAGGGCAACAATTTTTTTGTTTTCTTCAAGGAATACTGAACAATGTTAAAATGATATTTTAGTCTGTGTTTGTCAATGCTTCCTTCCTGTGTGTAACCCTGAGTCTTACTCTAACAGAAGTGTATAGAATATAGATGTTTTCCAGTCACTGTGTAAAAATGTCAACTATTTCATGCTAAAGGTAAAAAGAGAGAGAGAGAGCTGCATTGGAAGAAAGAAAATGGATGTTTTGTGTACAGCCTACACTCTTGTCTTGACCTACATACATACATGCTGGGTGTGGGAGGATGGGGTCACTGGCAGCAATGCACTCTGTGTCATCTAGCCCCCCCCTCTTTACCTGGCTGTAGATGTCATCTTAGTCCCCCTCCCCCCTTTTTACCTGGCTTATGATACACAATAGCATTTGGGTTTTGGTGTTGTTGTTTTTTTCATTTGGCACTGGAACTCATGAAGTAGATTGTTTCAATCTGAAATATCTGTATTGTATTTTACAGATGAAACAAATGTTTAGATGTCAAGGCATGACTTTTTTTTTTCTCCTACTGCTAGCCTACCCTAACCTTGAACAAGAGGGATCCTTTGATTGACATACATTGAATTTTGATTCATTTAGCCTTTTAAGAGACTAAATAGATCTCTATTGCTCACTCTTGTATCTTAGATACCTTTGGAAATGGATAGAGTGGCTGTTCTAAGATTGATTGAGATATGCTCACAGAAAATGTCAAGTAGAATACTAGATTAATTACATTGATTTAATGAGAATAAAATAGTTTTATTGTTAAACTTTTAGCGCTGTAATCAATCTTTTGTTAATTAAAGGTATCAGTCTGTTTGGATTTATCACTGACAGTTATTGAATGGCATTGTTTTCTTTAATTGGTTCTGTAGTGCTCTAAAATGTGCAATTGTTACTTGATCTCACAGCCTGTTAACATGCACTTTTAGCTGATTGAATAGTATTACATTTCTCTATTTCATTTGCATTATATATAAACTATATATGACAACATAGAAGATTTAGTAGAACATGAAAATGGAATTCTAAAACTATTAGCCAACACCAAACCAAATAAAGCGTCTGGACCTGATGGTATTCCAGCTAGATTACTCAAAGAACTAAGCAATGAGCTAGCCCCAGTGTTCAAAATACTCTTTCAGGCATCGCTTAACCAGGGCAGAGTACCAAAGGACTGGAAAGAAGCTAATGTCACCCCCCTATTTAAAAAAGGAGAAAAATCTGACCCAGGAAACTACAGACCAGTATCACTTACCAGCATCACATGTAAAATCCTAGAACACATAATATGTAGCAACATCATAAACCACTTAGACAAACATAATGTCCTCACCCCATACCAACATGGCTTTAGGAAATATAGATCATGTGAAACACAACTAATAGGACTAATTGATGATTTTTCAAAAGGTTTAGATAATAGTGAACAAATAGATGCTATCTTACTAGATTTTTCCAAGGCTTTTGACAAAGTTCACCACCATAGTTTGCTTAAAAAATTAAAATATTTCAGCATTAATGGTCCACTGCATCAGTGGATTAAAGATTTTTTGATAGGGAGAAAACAAACTGTAATAATAAATGGCTCTAAATCAACACCGATAACAGTAAACTCAGGTGTACCTCAAGGAACAGTCTTGGGTCCACTACTATTTTTAATTTACATAAATGATTTACCAAATTGCATTAGTTCAGGAACAAAAGTCAGATTATTTGCAGACGATTGCATAATATATAAAACAACACAAGACACAGATATTTTACAAAGAGAATTAGATGAATTACAGGAATGGGAATCAAATTGGAGCATGTCTTTCCACCCAGAAAAATGTCAGTTGTTAAGAGTAACAAAAAAACTAAAACAAATTAATTCCACTTATCTTATTCATGGCAAACCAGTAACACAGACTAAAAACGCAAAATACCTAGGTGTTATAATAAATGAAAAACTTTCATGGAATCCCCATATTGATGAAACTATAAAAAAATCCAACAAAGCATAAGGGTTTATTAAAAGAAATTTCTATAAATCAAATAAGAACATAAAACTCAAATGTTATTTAACCTTGGTTAGGCCAATAATAGAATATGCATCCTCCGTTTGGGACCCCTCAACTCAAGAAAACATTAAGAAACTGGAACAGACACAAAATAGAGCAGTGAGATTCATAACAAACGAATATTCACATTTGACTAGAGTAACACCTTTAGTAAAATCACTAAATTTAGAAAGCCTTCAGGACAGAAGACTCAAAAGTAAAGTAGCAATTATACATAAAACACTGAACCATAATCTTCAAATTCAAAAACAAAATTTAATAAAATACTCTGAAAGACACAAAGATAAAGGCACATTCCTCGTCCCATATGCTAGGACAAATTTGTACAAATACTCCTTCTTCCCTAGTGCTATTAGAGGATGGAATGGGTTGCCTGAGCTAGCCAGGAAAACCAGTGACTTGGCAGAATTTAAGTCATTGGTTAATATGCATGACTAAATGCATGACGCGTAGGACGTAATCATCTTCTTTTTTGAAGTAACGTCTGTATTATATAAGATAAGATAAGATATATATATATATACTGTATATATATACTATGTACAATACAAATCGAATAGAGAAATGAAATACAAGCCATTTAAATTAGAAACTATGTCACATGAAAAAGAACACATTGAGTCTAGCTGGAAAAAAAATTTTAGCATTTCGCTTTCTTGTTTCTTTCTTTATTGCATTGTTTCTCTCTTGTTAATAGCAATTTCCATACAATTATACACAATCAGCATAACAAATTTAGGTTGTCTTAAGACTGTAATGTCCAACCTACTTCGACCTGCGGGCTGTTTTAATTTCCAACACTCGTGTCACAGGCCACATGACCGGAAAAGTATAAAAACTAAATGAAATTGACCTAAAACTAATTGACTAGAAACCCATGGATCTTGTACTTACATTAATTAAATAAATATTCCCATCGATCCTCCAATCTCTAGGCGTAATTCAACAATCTTTTATTTGTGGCTTTTTAAAACAGCCTCATTTTCTTTATAACTCAAGTATGTTGGCTTATTATCATGTTCCACACACACAAAAAAAGTAAAGATTTGTTCACTTTTGGTAGATTCTACATTCAGAGTCCCATATAATAAACACACTAATGTTTAAGGTCATGGTACCAATCCATCAGAGAAAAATTGAGGGTCCTAACATAGATAAAGATTTTTCTACACTTTTTACGACATTATGCCAGCTGGATGGAACCCCATTGCCTGAGGGCTATATTTTGGGCATCACGGTCTTAAAATCATTCTTCTATCTATATTGACCAGAATTTTGTATGGTCAGAATTGTTCAGCACAGATGTAAGCTTGCACCTGCTAGTACAGATCTGTACTGACAACCTAGGTCAGGAAATGATTCTGGAACCACTGATTGGTGGCATTATGCTCCACTGCTCAGTTTCTCTTGCAGAGAATAAAGATATTTCATTAGATTATTCTCCATTTTAGCAGCCCAAAAGGGGGAAAAGCTGCTTTTAGTTTGGTCTGTCCATCCTTTCTGTTGAGATCACATCAACCAGAATAGAAATTGAAAATCTAATGTCATGATATTTCAGATCTTGCTAATTTTTTTTCTTTTCTGAAAGTGAACTGTTTAATTTTAAAAATCAAATATACAAGCATTTTTTAAATTTAAAAAATGATTATTTGATATATGATTACTTTAGAGAATCAAAAACAAGAATATGGCTTGAATGTTCCTTGCCCATGGGTCGAATTCATGAGTTTGTGTGATAACACAAAGTCTCTTTGTTATCTGGTTGTGTTTTGTTGTGTTTGGTTTGTTGAACTGCTCATACTTTTAGATAGCACTGTTGAGCACTCCATGGGTATGGCTTCCCAGACCTGTTGAAATGGAACTTTGGGGTACAGTAAAAAAAAGTTTCTTCTTCCTGAAGCAGTGAGCAGTCTATGTTCAGCCTAAACTGTGCACAGTAACAACCAACTGAACAGTGCTGCCCTGCACTGTCTGAACAGTGCTGCCCTGCACTGTGTTAAATTAGCTTGTTCAGGCTCCACCACAAGATGCCTTAAGGCCTGGGTACCCTCCACCACAGGATGCCTACGCTGGGCACTCAGAAAACAGGCTTTTTGGGATTTTTCCCAAACCATTTTTCTTCACATTTTTTTTTTCATTTTTTTGTTTTGCTTTTTGTTTGAAGTACTTACGTCACAAGCAGCTCTTACAACAACAGCATGAGAAACAGGTTCAAGAACATATCCAGGTAAGACTCTCACAGTAGCTAGGTCACATTTTGTGAGTCCATCTTCTGTTGTTTGTAGACAATTACAGCTCTATAGTTGCTAATAATGAATTGGACGCCATATTGTTTAAATGAAGCTGTGAACCAAACACACTGTGTGGCAGTTCATTAATGCAGTGTCAGATGTTAATAGTGGACATCACTCAGACATCATTGAAAGTCCTGACACATAGGAAAGACAGCTAGAATCTATCTCATTGGCCAAGACATATTAAAATGTCTTCTTTAACAGAGCTTTTTGAACCATTCTTGTTGCAAACACTTTTTGCAAAACAGTATAAAAGGTTCTACTTAGAAGATGAATGATACAATGATATTTAATTTACTAATTTAATGTATTAAACATCGGTAATACTTCAATATTTGGATTTATAATACAATGCTAATACGAAAGATTAACTATCCTTGGGAAAAAATAACACAGACTTCACACACACCTTGGCATGACTTCAGGCCCCTCAGTTTGAGAAACATTGCATTTATGTAAAATTTATCTAGACATTTAAATAACATTAGTGCATAATCAATTTTGACGTGAGCAATAAGTACATGATGATATTAGATTTTATACAGGATGCATTTCCAAGGGGGGAAAAAAGGCACATTTTTAAAAAAAAGTTTTCTATAAGTCTCTGTATTGTTTAGAATGTAGTTATATATTTTCTAGTTATCTTTAGAAGACTCTAATCATTGCCATTGAAATATGTCCTACCCACTCACTGTACTTCTGGATTAGTCTGTTTTTAAACTCTAGTTAAGCCACTCTCTAGTCTTAAAATTGAGGATTATTTCTAAGCTACTCCTCTGTGATCAGGTATTTCTGGAACAGAAACAACTGGAACAACAGAGAATGGAGAAGGAAATGTTTGAACATGAGCAACTGCAACACATCAAAAATAAAACAAAAGAAGAGGAAAGTAAGTGAGAGGCTTCCTCATCTCTTGTACCTTCAGACTTGGGTATAACAATCAGGTGCCCCCTGCTCCCCTTGTGAATAGAAACAGAGCTTTTTTTTTTTTTTTTTTTTTTTTTTTTAAACTATTAAATAAATCTTTAAACTGTTCCATGCTGATCAAAGTGATTAAATATAACCTACATTCAAAAGTAGCTTTGTGTTTTAAGTCTAGTCCAGATAACTTTTTTAGAATGAGATTGTTTGAAACAAAATCTTCAACTTAAGACTTTAACTATTTCTTTTAGAATTGTAGCTTACACAACTTTTTTTTTTTGGTTGTTTAGTATTATTGATTAAATTGGTTGCCTCCGGTTGATGTTCTATGCCATCACATTGCCAGGTGCAATAGCTTCTTCTGCTGTGAAATTAAAACTTCAGGAGTTTGTCCTGACTAAGAAGCACAGAGAAGCAGTCAAAGATCTCAACACTTCCCCTCCACAGTTCAGACCACATTGGTTAGTCAGTTTATCTTTGTTAGCCAGGGTCTACATAGAACTAAGCAGTACCTAACATCCTTAAGTCTATTGTAACATTGGTTGACTTTACTTTTGTAGGGTGACCAACACCACATCCTTAGACCAGGGTTCTCCGCCACTCAACTTGTCTCCACCTTATGCCCACCATCTACTGGCCAAATATGAAGATGACTTCCCATTGAGAAAAACAGGTAAGACTGGCTAGAGTGTAGTGTCCTCTGCACAAGGAGTCTAGCATTAAACTACATGTGGCTAGAGCCAGACTATCTCTATAGACTTCATACAGTTTAATATCAAAATTGAGGAATAAATAGCCAGACAGTACATGAATGAACAAAAACATCATTGTTGAATTGCTAGTTGGCTTTCATCTCATGTTGACTGCCTCTGCTACAGACCTCTGGATTGTTTATGATGTCTAGGCTAGTAGAAATATTCAGGCATGCTTATCATAGTAGTAACCTAATAATAAGGTGGTACAGATAGATGAGAAGAAGGAATGCAGAAGACTGTTGAACTATTCAGCTCTAGTTTTGCATGTTTTTTCCCCCTTGCTTGTATTGAATGAGTTGTGTTAACAAATGTGCTGCATCTAGCTGAGTTTGGTTTGACTGGAATGTCTATCTACAATACATTGACACCTAGATTCAAATCTTGTTATATTAGACATAATAATAGTGGGTTTCCCATGCTTATGAATGGTTGTCTCTTTAAGTGCCAACTGAAAATTAAGTTTAGAAGTCTGTTGTTCTGATCATTGGTTTATTTTATTTTTGAAGTCTGACTAATAAACACAAACAAACTATTTCAAAGTTTTAATTTGCTTGTTTTTGAATAGGATGCTGCAAAATAATGTTTTAAAATCTTTGTCACCTGTTGGTAGACATTTGGCAGTACATATGAATAAGGAAAATAAATGTTTACATGATTTTGGGTCATCCCTTCAACTCCAGAAGCAGAAAGTAATTGAAAAGTGATCAGGAGTATATTTCTACAGTTGGTATAATGTGCTAGCTGAGTCGAAATGAACCTCTAATTGAAATTTAACATTAACTATGTTCTCATTTTTTCTGTCGATTCTGCCAAGATCTATATAAAAATGTTTGTTTAGGGGATAGAGTCAGATAGTTAGCTTGCATTAATGGTAGAGTTGACCATTTGACCCATGAAGTTTGATATAACAAGTTTTGACTGTATGTTTACCTCTTAATATGATAGTCTCTGTTCAAATTTTCTTTGACAATCACTTTTTAACTTCAACCAAAGTTTTGACTAGTTTGCTTTGTTAGTCCAGTCAGATCAACTAGTGTTTTATGTCAACTGACTTGATCTGCATTTCATTGGGTTGGAAGTTGATCTACTTCATAGAAATACATTAGCATCCTTGGTGTGCTGCAATAATATAGAGGAGTCCAAGAGATGAGGATTTTCAATGACTTCTTTAATCTTCTGTAACATTTGAGATCATTTTAAGGAAAATATTTTGGATAAGATTTTGGATGTTGATGATGTTCCAACTAAGTAGAAATGAACACTAACTGTAGAGTTGAACTTTAAACTTCTTCCATGGTCATACATGGCATGAGACACATTACTGTCTCTTCAGTGATTGGTGTTGAGTAGTGCACAGATTTTTGGTAATCACACATTTCAAGGAAAAAACAAAACAAAAATCTTAGTTAGGAGCCAGTAATTTTTGACTTGTTAAGAAATCTGACTTGTAGTCTATTTGAGCTTGTTGCATGTTTTCTGCTTTCACCTGTCCTTGGAAGCATACAAAGCATTTCTCATTTTTCAGCCTCTGAGTCCAATATCCTAAAGCTGCGGTCTGCTCTCAAGCAGAAAAAGGAAGTTCGGAGAGCCATGATAACACATAGTCCTCTGGTGGGCCGCCGGGACAAAGGTGGGCCTCTTAACTTCAAGAGAAAAAATCCCTTAGCAAGTACGTATGTTTTATATGTATGTGTGTGTAAGTGTATATATTTATATATAATATGTGAATGTATACAAGTGAGTGTTAACTGTTTTTCATTATTGTCTATCACTTGATGCCTTTGTTGATGTCAATTTATTGTGGGTTTTTTTATTTTATATTCTGGGTTCCATGTTTGTTGAGTGTGTCATATACTGTTGGTGTGTCATTAAAACATTCCTTGATTCATTGTAATGGTAAATTGTACTTTACATTAAGACATGTTCTAACAGTGAACCAAGAGTAGGGGATCAGATCTTTGATATTATATGTATTAATGTCACATGATGGATGTGTGTGATGAATTGCTGTTTGATGTGCTGTTAATGAATCTTAAAGAAGCTTTTGTTTTTCTTTGGCTTCCTAATGGAAGGATGTGCGTAAATGAGCCATTATGCCATTAAAAAGTATCCCACGGGAAATCAAATCCATTTCAAGTAATGCTGCACATGCCCCAGGAGAGTTCAATGGATGGAAGCCTTCACATTGTCTGGCTGTAGTTTGAGAAAACAAGTCTCCGCATTAGTCTTTAGACAAGTGATGTTCCCCTCCCCTCCTGGACTTGTTCAATTTGTCTTCTCTCCTTTCTGTAATGAAACTCTCTGAGCATGTGAGTGGTCAGCATGTTGCATTCTACCTTTGTTTTATTTTATGTGTCCACCCATTAGACCCTGGACCATGATAGATCCCCCCACCCTCAGTGTTTATTAACAAAAAAATGTATGTGTTGAGCTCTGGCATGCTAATGTAATAATGGATAGACATCATTTGTCATCTTCTCTCAAACACTTTCTTATCAAGCAATGGTTTTGTTTGATTGTGCTATGTAACTACTATAATAAAAATATGTCTGCATCAGCAAAATTGTTTAATTTAGAAAAAAAGAAAAGAGTTAAGGAGAGTTTGACAAGATTTCTAGTAAGACAGACATTTTCATTATTATATATTTTGTTTATTCTGGACAACTTAATCCCTTGTACTACTTGTTCCACAATGGCCCTGGTGCAACTTAACCATCCAAAGTCCTGGTGCAACTTGGCCACTCAAGGCCCTGATGCAACTTGGCCAACCAAAGCCATGGTGCTACTTGGATAACATAATTCCTGGTGCCACTTGGCCAACCAAAGCCCTGATGCAACTTGGCTAGTGTAGTGATATTTTACAGAAAAAAATTTTTTGTGGAAAAATTGTTTGAAAAAAAAATGGTTGTGTCTATATTTGTGAAAGAAAGGACTGGAAGGTGTTTGCTACTTGAGAAACTAAAGGTCTGGAAACACTGGTCTTCACAGAATGATAGACTGAGAAAATGTGTTTCTCTGGTCCAGAACTCACTAGACCTTCCAGTGTGTGTGAGATGAGCCTATCATTTGACACTATTGATGTCTCCCCAGCAGGTCTTGATATAGCTCCCAGCCCCTAGGCAACTAATATTGATCTCTGAGACTCAGATTTGTCAAACTACATTAAGCCTAAAATAGAATGTCACTCCTACATGAGCACACAATGGAGCGGTAGACTTCCTTGTGGTTTTTATTTTATTTACTTCTTATAAAAATGAAATTTTCATTGGCCTGATAGGTATTTGTGAATAGCATCATCAATGTATTGAAGTTCTCTTTATATATCTATATCAACATGGCATTATTTGTTCATCTAAATCAAGACCCCTGTACATATAACAAATAATTAAGTTCAGTAAAAAGCTGAAATTCTTTCAGCTGGTTTAGACACTTGGGCTGGCAATCATTCTTCGGTAGATTCTGAACTGGGTCTTAATCTTCTAACAGCCCAATGATGTAAAAAAAAAAGAAAGTGAAATGACTTGAAACATTTATATACCCTACATCTGTCTGTGTTAACCCAATCACTCCTCTTAGCAGTAAGTTGGATATGTACTACTTTTGTTCACACCTTTATATGTGTGTGTGTTTAAGTTCACACAGTACTAACTCTATTATCAAGATTAGGTAACAGCATCTGTCTTATACCATTGTTAGTTGTTTTAAAAGTGGTAAGCTGACCTTTGGCTTTTTGTTTTACTGGCACCTGTCTATAGGCTTAACTCTAAACCTGTTTATTTCAGTAGACACTGGTGTGTGTAGTAGCAATCCTGAGTCTGGACCCAACTCACCTCCAGGAAGTGCTCAAGGTTCTCTACCCAATGGGAGTTTGTCATCTTTGCATTCTAAAGATGTAAGTCATATCTCTCTAGTGTTCTCTAGTTTTAGGTCTAGTCCTAGTATTAAAGCCTTCACTTTGCCATATATTTGATTGGGTAATAAGACCTAACAAAGGAAATATCTTGGCCTCTTCATTTTAAGCTATAGCAGAACTGTGTTGTACATTCTGATTCAAGTCAACAATCTCATGTCTAAAGGGAGTTGTGCAATGTATAGAAATGAAACCTCATCAGCCAGTCTGGTTGAAATAGTATTTAAGTCCATGACAAAAATCAGAAAGCTTTTGTTTGTATTCTTTAATCCACAAGTATTGAAAGGAGTTTCAATTGTCCACAATTCCAGTGTCATTGAAAGTTCTGACTTTTGAATTGTCCAGTCACTAACTCCTATAAAAACTGAATTACTATTCAGGCTATCCTTTTTTTCTTCTTTGTGTTGTGTGGTTCATCTGTTTTATTTTTTTTTTGTCTTGTTGTTTTTAAGCAGAAGTGATTTGTATTTTTTAAAATTTTAAATGTGTTCTTTATCACACACACAAATGTCCAGAACAAAGCTCTAGTAATTATGGATAGCTTTGATAATTTTTTTTTTTTTGCTTTGCTCAGTTAAATATTAATAAAGAATATTAAAACCAAAAACATGACCAATATACTAACTGTGTAAACCAACTAGATAGACACTCTAGATGAAGATACTATGTACTAACATGAACTAGATAGACACACTAGATGAAGATATTATGTGCTAACATGAACTAGATAGACACACTAGATGAAGATACTATGTGCTAACATGAACTAGATAGACACACTAGATGAAGATACTATGTGCTAACATGAACTAGATAGATACACTAGATGAAGATACTATGTGCTAACATGAACTAGATTGACACACTAGATGAAGATACTATGTGCTAACATGAACTAGATAGACACACTAGATGAAGATATTATGTGCTAACATGAACTAGATAGACACACTAGATGGTTACTATGTGCTAACATGAACTAGATAAGATACACTAGATGAAGATACTATGTGCTAACATGAACTAGATAGATACACTAGATGAAGATACTATGTGCTAACATGAACTAGATAGACACACTAGATGAAGATACTATGTGCTAACATGAACTAGATAGACACACTAGATGAAGATAATATGTGCTAACATGAACTAGATAGACACACTAGATGAAGATACTATGTGCTAACATGAACTAGATAAGACACACCAGATGAAGATACTATGTGCTAATATGAACTAGACAGAAACTATGTGCTAATATGAACTAGACAGAAACAAGGAAGTCAGGGGTGTCCAACCTTTTGCTTTCATGCATCAAATGTTTATTGCCCCCATTTAGCCCTTTAAATTCCAGTAATTTGGAATTAATAGTCAGTTATACCCAGTCCGTATAATTAGTTATAATCATACCATAGTGTATCAGTTGTAGAGGAAATGATTTCAGTTATACACACACAAAAGGTTGAAAACTGTACTTTTTTTTTATTGACATGTCTGAATTTGCATTGATAACATTCATTGCTCCTTTCTAAATGTGAACATTGTTATCTGTTTTAAATTGAAAACAAAAATCACATATGTCATTTGCTAAAAAAATTCGTAACTGTAAGCAACGGACAGTTCTTCACATTTGAAGCAATCGCCACCTCAAGTTTTCTTTATAATGTGTATGAATGAAAATGCCTGCTTGCCTCTTTATGTTGACAGGCATAATATTGGGCACATGTTCTTAGTTCTGGAAAATGTTGACATGGTAATGATTGCCTAAAATGAGTGAGGAAGCGCATTGAATTTCCATTTGAGTTCTGACTTTGTGTTTTGTTCAGTAAGTGAAAATGGATTTAACTAGAAAATATTTTTAAAATACCGGTACTTTAAAAAAAAAAAAAGCTTATATTAAGCGTATTTGTATCAATTAGTTTGGATCAGTCATGTAATTCAATTTGTAATAGATCTAAACTAACAATTTTAAAAAAGCATTTATAAAAATAATAAATGTATTTTGAAAAAAAAAAAAAAATAAGGGGGAACGACCTGTATTCGAACTTATGAAGTGAAGAGTCTATGAACATGAAAGATTGTAGAGTTATCTCTTGTTTCTAATTCATGTTTGTGTTCATTAAGCCTTCAATGGCAGCCTAATATAATGGTGACTAATTCAGCTTATAGCACCACTTCAGTCAAGTACTAGTGTTGTCTTCTGCTTTAGCAAAATCAATAAAATGAATTGTAATAATTTGATTTTTTTCCCAATGTATTATGCACAATTGACTTGCTCTTCAACACATTTGTTTTGTTCTGCGAATCCTTGTTTTCTAGTTAAGAGATCAACAACTTTCACTTCATTTAGAATCCATTGATATCATTAAGCTAGGAAACAATTTGGCCTTGCCTTGTTTTGTTTTTTTTTAACTTTAGATCGTTGAGGTGGCTAGTAATCGGGTTAGTATTATTTTTAATTTTAAGGCAGCTTTTTCTTAAATTTTTGTCAGAGGTATAGTGCGCCATACAATGTGGCTAACATGAACTAGGTACAAATACTAGATGAAGGCACTGTTGTGATAAAACTATAGAAATGCAAAGTTAGATTTGTGAAAGTGAAGTCCAGTTCAAATAGTGATCGTTGAGTACCATCTACACAGTTATACTTTCTTCTTTTTTTTTTTTTTTTTGTTAACCTCTATTGGTCAGAACTTCAGGAACCTGGACAGCTGATCTCATAAACGACTCTAATAATTTTCCTCAAAATTTAATTGTTGATGTATATCAATGAGAAAAAAATGACAAGCTCGTTGGCCACACGGGGAAAACTCGAGTTTGACCGTTATCCGTTATCATGTTTCAAAGTAAATAAAATGTAAATTTGGCTAGAGGTGTCAAGGTCTAGCTCCAACATCGGTTTCGATCTATCGTGTTCGGGCATTTCCGACTGTAAGATGTAGTGGATTCACTAGTATAATCAATTAATGTTCCTAGCACACCCACTTCTTAAGTCTAGATATAAAGGCCAATCATTGGAATTATTCAATAATTAAACAAAACAAAAACATGGCGTAGTCAGACAAAGTGTACCGATTATATGATTACTGAGTAAATAGTAAGTTGCTTCAGGTTTATTGAAAGAATATCTGAAATTTACAAATATTTTTTTTTCTTAAATTTAATATAGATTACATTTAGATTCTAATTCTGTTGTATCCCTAGTATATCTGAATTTAGATCTAGACTAGATCTTAAAGAGTTCTAAATCAAATGTCTAGGTCTAGAGTCTAAGGTTAGATCTCCATGTCCATATAATGCTAATATCAATCCAGAATTGCTCAACTGCCTGCAGGCCAAGAATGGTCTATGTTCACGAAGATGGCAGTGTCACAATCACGGGTTCGGGTTCGACACCCGGTTTGAACCAAATATTTTTAAAATTAATTTTTAAAATATTTTATTATATTTTAAGTTGTATAATGGAGAGATATTGTCTTTCAAAAATGCATTTTAAATGTTTTTCTTGTTTTTTTGTTTTTTTAATGTTAGCAAAAATGAACTATGTACTTACAGCGTTGTTTGTGTTAGAAATATGCTCTTAATCATTGTTTGTGTTAGAACTATGCTCGCAATCATTGGTGTGTACTCAACAACTCGCTGAGAGCTTTTTTTTTTTTTCATAGTTTATTTTTGAAACCTATTGCCAAGTGAAATACTCCATACAAAACATGTTCGTATTTATAAACCTTGTCCTAGCGTGTTTCTTAACTTAGTGCTCCTCCTAAAGTGTTATGAGTCTACATATTGCTATACCTAATCCCAGCGTGTAAGTATGGCTACACCTAGTCCCAGCTTGCAAGTATCGCTATACTTAGTCCCAGCGTGCAAGTATCGCTATACTTAGTCCCAGCGTGTTAGTGTCGCTATACTTAGTCCCAGCGTGTTAGTGTCGCTATACTTAGTCCCAGCGTGCAAGTATAGCTATACTTAGTCCCAGCGTGTTAGTATCGCTATACTTAGTCCCAGCGTGTTAGTATCGCTATACTTAGTCCCAACATGTTAGTACCGCTATACTTAGTCCCAACGTGTTAGTATCGCAATACTTAGTCCCAGCGTGTTAGTATCGCTATACTTAGTCCCAACGTGTTAGTACCGCTATACTTAGTCCCAGCGTGTTAGTACCGCTATACTTAGTCCCAACGTGTTAGTACCGCTATACTTAGTCCCAGCGTGTTAGTATCGCTATACTTAGTCCCAGCGTGTTAGTATCGCTATACTTAGTCCCAACATGTTAGTACCGCTATACTAAGTCCCAGCGTGTTAGTACCGCTATACTTAGTCCCAGCGTGTTAGTATCGCTATACTTAGTCCCAACATGTTAGTACCGCTATACTTAGTCCCAACGTGTTAGTATCGCAATACTTAGTCGCAGCGTGTTAGTATCGCAATACTTAGTCGCAGCGTGTTAGTACCGCTATACTTAGTCCCAGCGTGTTAGTACCGCTATACTTAGTCCCAGCGTGTTAGTACCGCTATACTTAGTCCCAGCGTGTTAGTATCGCTATACTTAGTCCCAGCGTGTTAGTACCGCTATACTTAGTCCCAGCGTGTTAGTACCGCTATACTTAGTCCCAGCGTGTTAGTACCGCTATACTAAGTCCCAGCGTGTTAGTACCGCTATACTTAGTCCCAGCGTGTTAGTATCGCTATACTTAGTCCCAGCGTGTTAGTATCGCTATACTTAGTCCCAACGTGTTAGTACCGCTATACTTAGTCCCAACGTGTTAGTACCGCTATACTTAGTCCCAGCGTGTTAGTACCGCTATACTTAGTCCCAGCGTGTTAGTACCGCTATACTTAGTCCCAGCGTGTTAGTATCGCTATACTTAGTCCCAGCGTGTTAGTATCGCTATACTTAGTCCCAGCGTGTTAGTATCGCTATACTTAGTCCCAGCGTGTTAGTACCGCTATACTTAGTCCCAGCGTGTTAGTACCGCTATACTTAGTCCCAGCGTGTTAGTACCGCTATACTAAGTCCCAGCGTGTTAGTACCGCTCTACTTAGTCCCAGCGTGTTAGTATCGCTATACTTAGTCCCAGCGTGTTAGTACCGCTATACTTAGTCCCAGCGTGTTAGTATCGCTATACTTAGTCCCAGTGTGTTAGTACCGCTATACTTAGTCCCAGCGTGTTAGTACCGCTATACTTAGTCCCAGCGTGTTAGTACCGCTATACTTAGTCCCAGCGTGTTAGTACCGCTATACTTAGTCCCAGCGTGTTAGTACCGCTATACTTAGTCCCAGCGTGTTAGTACCGCTATACTAAGTCCCAGCGTGTTAGTATCGCTATACTTAGTCCCAGCGTGTTAGTACCGCTATACTTAGTCCCAGCGTGTTAGTACCGCTATACTTAGTCCCAGCGTGTTAGTACCGCTATACTTAGTCCCAGCGTGTTAGTACCGCTATACTTAGTCCCAGCGTGTTAGTACCGCTGTACCACAGAATCCCTCGATGCAATGGCGACACGTGTGTGTTGTAATGCTCCTGAAACAGTCGGAAGTAAACAGGACCAACACTAACCAACTAGTTGGATTAAAACATTTTCATCGCTAGTAAAATTCTTTGCATAGACTAGACAAACGGGTTGTTTGAAACTCTATAAAACTTTCTGCATAGCAAGGCTCCTTCCTCAATTTTTCGAGTTGTCTTTGGCAGGTAGATTGAAGGTGACACAAGATTGGCCTACTGATGATTAGGCGAATGTGACCTTTGGTGCGTTATTTTGTTATCTAGTTAATGTATTAAGTATCTGACATAGATTTGATCTAACGACAGACATCATCACGTGGACTAGAGAATGAGGTCATCTCTTATTCTTGAACCTCTCTAACTCTACATGTGTTCATAGGCACGTGTTTATCCAGCAGTCTTGTTCTGCTCTACTTTAAGACGGCTTTGAGAGACTCACTTTTGTTTGTATGTGATGGTGGCCAAATAAACTCAGTGCTAGGCAAGGTGGACTGAACTAGTCAGTTGGGGCTTAACAAAGAAACCATTTCTATGTGTGATGTTGTCATTGTTCTCCTGTAAGTGTCAAATTCCTTTGGTTTGAGAAATGTTTTTGTTTCGACTCAATTGTTTCTCCTACAAACTAGAAGTAAGAACCTAATGGTAATGTTGGCTCCATCTCGTCCTATAGTAATAAGGTGTTGAATATCTCTTTCCCATTGGGATTGTGTTCTTTAAGTATTCCTGCACACATTGGAGCCTCTTTTGTCCCTTTGATCTTGTTTTACTTTTCATACAAGTCTTGAACGCCAATAATAAGTTGATAATGAATAGAGAGGATAGATCCTTAATACGTGCACGTCTCTTAGCTGTTACGGTACCATTAGAAATTGTCATGTAGAGTTGTGCAAAAGCACTTGGAACCCTAAGGCCAACAAAAGCGAACAAGAGCTCCATTCTACCTGCCTGAATGAACGGCGCACACCTCGCATACGGGGGGGAGGGGGGGGTGACACTCGGGGTTCAACTCGAAGTTTAGTTTTACGTTCACTTCCGGTGGACACGGACTCGCGGACCCCCGTCATTTTCCTTTGATCTACCAGGCTAACCGTTAGGGACACGCCATTTATGTAACGGCCCCTGGACGTTGACAGATCGCTGTGGGAGTTCTTTTACATCCCCGCACAGTGCAATGAGGTGGCTCTCGTACGCTCTTAGGCACTCCCAAGGAAGCCTTGTTTTGCTACCCTTTGGCCTAGCCGTCCCCTCTCACGGCCGTTTCCACCCGGGCGCCACGTTGAGGCAGAGCAGCGAGCCTGGGCTTAGCTGTACCACACTCAGCTTGACAATCACTAGATTTTATTGTTTCTTCGTCCTGTGGCGGCATCGTCAGTAGTAGTTCTCCATGAATCAAAGTAGTTCTCGCCTATTGGGCAGTAGGCAACTTGAACTGTGCTTGGAGGGACCATCTCGCTGGAGTTGTCAACTAACATCTTTCAGGTTTTCCATCTATAGAAGCAAAGTGTCCCTCTCTCACGAGACTAGTTCCTGCTATGAAACCAAGGTGCCCCCCCCCCCCCCAGACAGTGGGCCAACACCTAGTGCATTAAAACATCCATAGTATGTCTATAACGTAGTTCCACGCACGCCAGAACTGTCTGGGCCATGCACTTAAGAGCCTCCAGGGTTGGGAGGAAGTGTGTGAAGATTACTACGTCTGCCCAGTTCTTTCACTGAACCTTTTCTTATATGTCCTGCCTCAAAGAAATTCAAGGTCACGACCAGCCAATACTCCAGTGTCGAACATTCCAGGCATATTTAGCACTCAGCCTAGATCCACAGCCTTAAATAAAACAAACACTAGATTTAATTAATTTAATTTCATGTTTTACCCATTGATATAAACATCGTTTTTATTTCATCTTATACAACAGTCTATTTGTTCGTGGAATAAAATGTCCACTTCGCCCCCTCCCCCCTCTCTGTTGGAGCGTCGCCAGGGGCGTAGCTCGGAATTTTCCATTATTTCGGGGCCCGGGTACTTGACCTCTTTGGGCCCCTGCATTTTGCGTAATATTTCATATTTTATGTAAAAAAAAAAACACTCGTTCGGGGACCCCCTCAAGTGGGGTCCGGGGGGGGGGGGTTGACTCTCCCCCCACCCTAGCGTCGCGCCCCTAAATGGGTGCTATACAGGTAGAGAATCTCAAGTTAAATATGACATTTGTACTAGTGTTATGACAGTATCAGGACGGTTATTATAGATCAGTCCAAAGAAGTAGTCAAGTCATTTGGACACTGCTGCAACTAAAGACTACTGAAATAAAACTAATTAGGCTAGACTAGTCTGTCCATTGAGTTTGCAGTTTGGCCTGTTAATTTAGATATCTAGGCTTTGGCTATCTAAGTCTAGGCTGTTTATTTGTAAGTCTAGGCTCTGGCTATCTAAGTCTAGGCTGTGGCTATCTAAGTCTAGGCTTTGGCTATCTAAGTTTAAGCTGTTTATCTCTAAGTCTGGTCTGTGGATATCTAAGTTTAGGCTGTTTATCTCTAAGTCTGGTCTGTGGATATCTAAGTCTAGGCTGTGTATCTGTAAGTCTAGGCTGTGGATATCAAAGTCGTCTGTGGATAACTATCAAAGCCTAGGCTCTGGGTATCATCTAGGCTGTGACAGTTGATACAACGTAAGCGTTGACCTATTGTCACACTCACAGCTAAATGAACTAGCGGTGCCAAGCATTAGGTCAACGTAAACGAAGATAAGGATCTAACTTGTACAGCTGAGCAGTTGTTGCCAACGTTGGTTATATAAATAGCTTGTTTAGTTTTTGGCTCGTTCCTGGACTTACGGTGTGTGTGTGGTGAAGACATGTTTGTCGATGTGACTTAAAAGTGTCATTGAACCCTAGCCTGTTCAACACTTTCTCAATGACCTTAGGATTGTCTTGGTTGCTTAGCGTTGGTCTATAAAACTGGATGCAGGTTAGAATTCCTTTGCAAGCGACTGGCCTGTAAGTGACGTCACGTTGAATCACCGGCTGCCACACGATAGCATTGGGGGAAACAAGGGGCAGGGGTGGGCAATGTTCAGATCTAGGATCAAATCTAGGAGTGGGCGAAGGAGAGTGATGCTAGTGACGAGGAAATTTTCTTGTAGCTGGTGACCGCTCCCACCAGTCCCAGGTGAGATGGAGTTCACTTGAGGTTAGCAGACACAGTCTGGGAGGACTTAGGTCCCAGGTGAGATGGAGTTCACTTGAGGTTAGCAGTGATTCACACAGTCTGGGAGGACTTAGGTCACAGGTGTAGTTAGGAAATAGATTGGAGTCTACACATTCTGGATACTAAAACAAACTTATAGCTCAATCATGGCCTCTAGTTAACCACCAAGACCCTATCTGAATAATGTCTCCATCTTTTATGTACCTGCGTAGGTACGTACATACATAGGTACACACCTACACACATACATACCTACACACACACTATACACACACATACATACATACATACACACACATACATACCTACACACACACACACGTACACATACACACACATACACACACACACATACATACCTACACACACCCACGTACACATACATACCTACACACACACACGTACACATACATACATACACACACATACATACCTACATACACACATACATACCTACACACACATGTACACATACACATACATACATACACACACATACATACCTACACACACACGTACACATACATACATACATACACACACATACATACCTACACACACACGTACACATACATACATACATACGCACATAGATATATGTATGTGTATATATATATATATATATATATATATATATATATATATATATATATATATATATATATATATATATATTGTTACGTATCTCTCTATCCAGGCGCTCTGCAAACTGCACCATACACCACCAACTTAAAGAACTTGACAAGTCAGGGCTCCAAAATAACGTAAAGGTTTAATGTCCATAAATAACAGCCAAAACTGTACAATTGGCAGCACGTAGAACAGTACAAATAGCTCTGTGATAACAAATATCTCTCCGATAACACCGTTCCGCCGTATCAAGTCTTGCACTGGCCTCTCCGTCTCGTTCCGGGCTTGCACTGGGTTCAACAGTTCGGGACTGACTTCACACACTTGGGCTCGTTGTGTCGGACTCGATCACAGACCAAGATCAAGACGCCGTTCGTCTCAACTGTACTTGACAGTACTCCGCACTGAACCGTCGTAATGCTCCGTACAGAACCACACCGTTGAACTGTGCTGTAGTCGACCGTGTTCTGAACTCCTGTCGTGAACCCGCTTTCTGAACCGTCTTGACTGCGACACCTCCGCTCTTTATATAGGGTCCCTACTGGCCTTCTAGAACCGGACAGAACGTCGCTCGACCATTCTGGGACGCTCCTGAGCTCTGTTCACGACGCCGATCCTACTTGAACCTTCATGTTGTTAACTCGTCTCGGCCGATCGTCGTAACTCGTCACGGTTGACCGCTCGTCTAGCGCTGGCCTGGGGCGATTTGCGTCGGCTGACTACACTCACACCACTACCCCCATCTGTGCCACCACCAGGTTTATAACAATATACTGAGACATAGATTTCAAAAGGAAAATGATAGTGTGTATTTTTCTTTGTGTTTTGTTGGAACAATACTCATTATATATATATATATATATATACATAGACTCTAGTTTACATGATACATTACTGTTATATTTGACTTGAGATGGAACAATAAGAAGTACTGCTGTTTCACACAAGATTGCACAATTGACACTTGCACCAAGAACATATTTACAATCTGGTTTTTAATTTTTAATCTATTATTGCCTTTAGAAATTCGTTAGCAAACCCAAAGCATGACATCATATTTAAGAATACATGTATTGAGATAATAGATTCAAGACACAATACTTGAGAATACATGTATACATGTAATGAAATCATAGATACAAGACAATACTTGAGAATACATGTAATGAGATTATATTGGTTGATGTTTTTATGTCATACAAGTTAGGTTAGTTCTAGTCCTAGTGTAAATATTGGTAAGACTTATTCTTTTTTTTAAATTTATTTATAATGACAGACTTAATTTATTTCTTCCATCACAGGAGAGTTCTGCCTATGTGTTTAATCCCTTTCAACCCAACCTGGTCTATCCCAACACAGAACTTCTATACACATCTCCATCCATGCCCAACATATCTCTAGGTCGACCACCAACGTCAGCATCTGTAAGTCACTTCTTGTCTAGTACTGTTTGAGACATTATTCAGTGTATAAACATTTCAAGTTAATTTTGTATGGTATTAGTTTAGGTTGATTGAACTCATTCCAGTTTTGTTCAAAGTTCCAGCAGAGTGATGAAACTCTGGCTTAGTAATGTTAATTTGTTATCACTGGAACCAGTGAGCCTGCAAAGTCCAGACCTAAACATAGTTTAATTGTATTCTCCTGCCATCTATTGACAATGTAGTAATGAAACATGTACGCTTCAAAATAAAGCTGTTTTGTATGTCCCAGCAGGGCTCTCCTGTCAGTACAGAAGATGATCTCAGAGCCGCCATGTCAGTCAGACTGGGTATTGCCTTACCAGGTCCCCCACACATGTTGCCAGGTTACTTCCCTGCATTACCAGGTCAGCAGTCAGTCGTCTGTCATTGTAGTGTTTAGCCATTGCTTTTGAAGATGTATATAAGAGCTAAATTCTGTATCTATAATGCTCATTCATTTTTATAAAACCAAAAATTAATATCCTTTTGAATTATGTCTGTTTCAATTTTCTGTTTATGGACCAAATGTTGTTTTCTGAAGTTACATAGATTTAGATTTAGAAAGTGTTATAGAAAGTGATTTATCTTAATTGAATGTAAAAAAAAATAATTTATGATATATTTATTCATATGTTCATAAACTTATATTATTAAATAATTTTCAAAACTTGAGTCACGAGCATAAGAAAAAAGTTTTTTTAAAAACAGAAGGAAATGAAAATATCTGCTTTAAACACTTTTCTGTAAAAATAAAAGAAAACAAAATTGGTTTACACAAAGGAAACCTATTCTAGATTAAATTTAAAACACATAGGGAAAAAAGCAAAACAAATGAGAGCATTGTTTCATAGTCAGTAAGAGAGTAGCTGTGAAAACTACAATGCTAACCTATATCTGAATCATAGTTATTTTGGTGTAGATCACAACTGTTTCTGAGTCTGACCAATTTTCTAGAACTAGGTGTGCTTCAGATATAAAATTTTACTTTAATGGTATTGACCAAAATATTACAGTAATGATAACATTAAATATCATTGTCTAGAAGTAATATCAACTGAAATGGAAGTTCAGTAACATAAATACCAGTTTACTTTTAGAAAATAAAAAAAAGAAATGTCTATCTATTATTCTTAGACTGTAGCTCAACTGAACTAACCTTTAATAAGTGTAATGATTTGATCTCTCAGTTCTGGATGGAGAATTTCCACCTGGCTCAACACAAGCATTTTTAGCCTCCCAGGGAAAACTGTCTCCATCAGCCAGCACCACCTCACCATTAGCTAGTCCATTCATTCCAGTCACAGCAGCCCCATCAGTCTCACACTCAGCTCACAGATTGCATAGGTCAGTGGATTGTTTTAATTTTCTGTTTTCTACATCTTATAGTCTTAAAACTGGTCCTTGGGTTTTAAAACTTATTTTTCTGTTTCTACATCTTATAGTCTTAAAACTGGTCCTTGGGTTTTAAAACTTAATGTAGCTTTTATATACAAGTCACAATATTTCTGTTCTATTTCACTCTATTGTCACTATGTTTCCTTTGTTGACAGGCACAGACCATTGGGACGTACACACTCAGCACCGCTACCACTTGGAGTGTTTCATCAACAACAACAAAATCTTATCTTACAGCAGCAACATGAGCAGTATCTGAAAGATCAAAAACTTTTTGTTAAACAGGTTAGTGTGCAGTCACTGTATTCTTGTCTAGTGAAGTAGTGAACTTCTTTGTCAACTATAGGCTTTCATTTAATGATATCATTTTTAGTTCATCTTTAAATAATACATATCATATAAGACATTCTAAAAAAAGGAAATGACTTGAGACAGTCTTTTGCATAATTTGCTTAGAAAGGGTTACAGTCTACGGAGATGATCTTTTAAGATATTTAAGTTTCGTTTATCTCTTGTCTGTATTTATCTCTTGTGTGTATTTTTCCTAACAATGAGCTAGAAAGTTGTAAAATGGTAAATACTCTTGAATGTAACATGTACGTGATTAATCTGATGATTTTCTATGCCATGTCCATCTACTGTCAGGCTGCATACATCTTTGTCCCAGATTTGTAGTACTCCACTACTTGAACACAGCAAACACAGGAATGAATGCCAGTTGATAATTTTGTTTTGCAAATGGTTTTCTTAAATCTTTAGCATTCCGTTGCATTACAGTTGATGGCGTATATGGTTGGAGCTAAAAGTTTAGCTTCCAAACTGAATATTTAGAATTGGATTTTATTTTTACATTTGAAATTATTTATTGTCTTGACTAAGTCAAGTCTGTAGTTAAGCTCAACCATCCCAGTGTACTAGACATACAATACAAATGTCACTCAGGTCACTACAGAAATAGATGATGTCAGTCTCATCTGCCCATTAATATTTAGATTTTGCTACTGTGATAGATAGATTCTAGCCCAATATGTTTTGAGAATAGTTGTCCTGACCCAAGTCTTCTGGTGTATCCTTGTTGTTTGTTGTAGTATATTAGACAGACCCAGTATGTTTTGAGAGTAGTTGTCCTGACCCAAGTCTTCTAGTGTATCCTTGTTGTTTGTTGTAGCATATTAGACAGACTGTTCTCCAAAGATCAGGAAGTAAAAGTCACATGGAGAATGTGGATGAGGAGACAGAAGTCAAGTTAGCGCAGGTTAGTTGCAGCCTTTGAGCTCACATTTTAGAGTTGTGCTAAGTTGCTGAGGCAAAGGAAGTCATCCTAACTCTTGTATTGTACACTTTGTTTGGTCAGGAAATGAAAGAATGTAGAGAATCAGAGAACAGGATGGAGGAAGTAGCATTACCTCCAACAGTTCCTGTCATGGTACCACATCCATCAGCATCAGTGTCCAGCCTGAGTGAACGTGATAGTCACACTTTGTTAGGTCCTCACCGGGACATTCAGAGAGTGCGCCACAAAGGACCTTCACATCACAGACCTCTGTCTCGTACACAGTCCAGTCCTCTGGTCACTTTTTCTGTCCCACCACAATCGGCTCAAGATACAGGGCCTGTAACATATACTTTTACTACTGGTAAGTTGTCTCACATTTACTCTAGTTGATCTCAGCATTAGAAACCATTGAGCTAAAGTTCCCTTTTGTGTATCTCCAGGTTTGGCCTATGACAGTACCATGTTGAAACACCGCTGTACATGTAATGAACACTTAAACCACTTAGAACATGCTGGTCGTATTTATAATATTTGGAACAGACTTTGTGAAGAGGGTCTTGAAGCTCGTTGTGAGGTGAGTTTATGCACTTTAAACAAAACTTATGATTACTACCCTTGAAACTAATCTATATTACAACCAGTAATATCATTATCAAAATCTTCCTATAAAGATGTAGTTAATATTTCTGCTTTGCACCTTGTAATGTCTTTCTCTAAAGGCCTTCATAACACAACTCTGTGTAATTACCTTTATATAAATCTTCCCGTGGATGCACCTCAATTCTTTTTTTTTCTCATTACAGAAGGTGAGAACGAGGAAAGCCACTATAGAAGAATTACAAAGTTGTCACACAGAGCAATACTCTCTGATATTTGGTGGCAATCCTTACAATAGACAAAAGTTGTATGGTATGTTGTCTCTTGTTTGGTTCCTCTAGGTTAGCTATTGTAACAAGTACTCCAACTGATTGAACTATTTCAATGTGTTGTTCTTTACAGAGAGTTCCTCTAAGAGGTTTTGCCTGTTATACTGTGGTGGTGTGGGTGTAGACTCAGACACTGTCTGGAATGACATCTATACAGCTACAGCTGCAAGGACGGTCAGTCACATTCTAGACATTTCTTCCATTGTATTTGAAAGTTTTGTTCAGGAATGAGGGACTCTCTATTTAGTACCTAGTACTTCTATTTCCATTTATTAATAAGACTTTGTAATGATGCATGAAAGCTTTTTTTCTTATCTGGTTTATCTGTTTTAATGTTGCATTCACTGTCTGTGTGACATCACAGGGGGGGGGGGGGGGGGGGAGAACTCTATGCTCAGGAGTGTCATCATGAGGGTCCTTGGTTTGATCCCTGCCTGGCCCCCGCCCCCACCGACATCCTGTGGGAGGTTTGGGCTAGGATGTAATAATCTTCAATTCTGAAGGAACACCCAAAACATGTGGAACAAAACATCCACACAAAAAACACTATCCAGTGCAAGACAAATTGAATGTATGAAGTATGTTTTTAACCCAGAATGGTTCTTAGTGTTTCTTAACTTTCAACCCTCATGACCACTGACACTATATCATGTCAACTTGACAAAAATATGTTCAATACTACCTGGAAGTTTTTTCCAAATCAGAAAAAAAACAAAAACTTCTCAAACTTGATGTTGAAATGAGCAAAGTCTACATAAGACTTGACACTGTTTTCTAAAAGATAGCATTGGTGATGGAGGTATCTGAATAACCTTTTGTTCAACTGAATTATATCTTATCTCTAGGCTGCAGGTTGTGTTATAGAACTGGCTTGTCGAGTGGCTGCAGGAGATCTTAAGGTAGGCTGTGTTTTAACAATCTTTGATTTGTTCTTAGATCTAGCTAATATATCTCCCTTAGCATGGATTTTTTTTTTTCAAGATGCAACACTTTTAAAAAAACACATTTTGAGAAATGCAGAAAATCAAACTGACTTAATAGATTGACACCAGTCACAAGTAATTATACACAAACTTGTCATTATGCATTAGGAAATATAATCACACTACTTCTCAATGCAATGTTTCAGAATGGGTTTGCTGTAGTTCGTCCCCCTGGTCACCATGCAGAGCAAGATACACCTATGTAAGTACAATGGTATTATTCTACAAGTCCTACATCATAACAGCTCAGGAATAAACGCGAAAAAAAAAAAAGAGAGGGGGGGAGGGGGAATCAAGTTGTTACAAAGTGTACATTTTATACAGGAAATGCATTTATTCTTCTTTATTTCATGTTATGTTTAAATTAAAACTTTATTCCAACTTACAATTTCAATTCTTAGCGTTCTTCTGATTTGTTGTAACTGTTGTGATTACAGGGGATTTTGTTACTTCAACTCTGTTGCCATAGCTGCCAAACAATTGAGAGATAAAATGAATCTACGCCGGATCCTTATTGTAGATTGGGTAATTAAATCTCTACTTAGTGTAGATCTGACAGTGTGTAGTAGTAATTAATTTTGTACTTTTTGAAGATCTGACAGTTTAGTCATTGTAGCAAATCTACTTTTAGTATGTCTTGTTTGTTGTCATTTGTTTCACACTCTGCTGTTTCCAACAGGATGTTCATCATGGTAATGGCACACAGAAAATGACATATGATGATCCTCATATACTGTACATATCAATTCATCGTCATGACAATGGTAACTTTTTCCCTGGTACTGGTGCCCCTGAAGAGTGCGGAGAAGCAGCAGGGCTTGGATTCAATGTGAATATAGCTTTTGGTGGGAGTCTGAACCCTCCTATGGGTGATGCTGAATACTTGGCTGCATTTAGGTAATTCTTGGATTACCTGGCATACAGTATTTATTTACTTTCATATATTTATATATTTATTAATGTTAAAATTCTAATCACTCATTCTACATTTTTTGTCCGTTTGCTTCAGCTAACTTATTCCAATATTTAAAAAGAAAAATTTCTATATGGCGGAGTTAGCTTGTATCGTTATTATCATTTTCTATTCTATTGGGCATGTTGATATTGTCCAGGAAAGTGTCAATAGGAAAAAGTGGGTATGGGATAAATTAAACAACTAGATTTCAAGTGTACTAGAAATTGAAAAGAGGTTTATTATCATTATTAACTTTGTAACCTGGATGGGTGAGTGCTACTGTTGCCATGCTATCCTTATCTTCAATGGTCTGGTAGCAGTACATAGCTGAATGGGATCTTATGGCTGCATGTTGACTGCGGCTTAGGAAAGATGAAATATTCTGGTTTTGTTGATAGAATTTAGATGGATAGATATTTGGGCTTTGTTGAAATCAACTTCATCTCAGGATGTTTAAAATTCTAAATCAGCATACCAAACTGAAAGGGAAGGCAGTGCTTAGTTGAGATTAACATTTCTAAGTTGACTTTGTGTCCTATAACGCAACCGCTTTTAAAAAATATTTTAAAACAAATCCTTGTCGTTTCCTCAGAACTCTGGTCATGCCAATAGGTCACGAGTTTAAACCTGAGTGTATTTTGGTTTCTGCTGGTTTTGATGCTGCCAAAGGTCATGCGACAGCATTAGGAGGCTATGAAGTCTCTCCTGAGTGTGAGTCATCATTTATTTGTTGGACAAACTTTTTTCTCCAATGGAGCAATTTTCATATTAAAATATATGATGTGGTGTCAAGCTTATTCATTGATTTGTTACACCATCAGAAACTCTTTTTTACCAAAATAAATCAAACAACAGCATCTTGTTCTAAAATATTGGGATACTTGTTTAACAAACTCTCAACTGTCATTTCAAGGCTGATCTTTGTATTTTTTGTTTCAAATCATAGTTACTGACTAATTCAATTAGATTTCCATAATCTAATTCGAACCTAGGAATCATCTGTAAAAGAGTTGATTTCCAGTAGTTGATTTCAAGTTATGAAGATTAGGTGTTGTAAAAATACTTAAGAAACTTTTACATCTACTTTAAAAGTAATTCATTTTGAACATTCATTAAGGTAGAAGAATTGTTTAAGTTAATAGATTTTACTTATGGAAAATTTTAATTTTTTAAAACCATAACCTGCAATATTGTCTATAGTATTTAATATTTCATCCCTAATGTCTTATGGGAAATGTTTTTTGTCTACTGACAGCTAATAACCAATGTCTCTCCATTGTATTCTCTTCATCACTTGCAATGTGAGAACTGACAATCAAATGTTTCCCTTGTATTTTTACCTCTTCCTAATTGAAGCAACTCACAGTGTTCTGACTCCCTTGATTTAGTTATTTTTTGCCACTGATTCTGGTCTCACTGTTATAGTTTGGAAACCCTGCAGTCTCCATCAATACATAAGCTTAATTGTTTTTCTGTCTACTTGTTCAGGTTTTGCTTTGATGACCAGAGAGCTGATGTCCTTGGCCAATGGTAAGGTTGTACTAGCACTAGAAGGAGGCTATGATATCCCTAGTATTTGTGATTCAGCAGAGTTGACTGTGAGAGCATTGCTTGGTGAAGAGGTAAATAGATGATGAGTTACAATAGTACTAGCAGTAACATTGTTCTCAGTAGACTGTTGTACCCAGACTGTTTGTGTCCAAACAAAACATGTTCCTTTCATCAGGTTGATGATGTAAAGTTCTCAGACTTGCGTTATTTCATTGGGCGTGTACAATGACCTTTGCTTGCCATCAAGTACCCACATTTCATTGGGCGTGTACAATGACCTTTGCTTGTCATCAAGTACCCACATTTCACTGGGCGTGTACAATGACCTTTGCTTGTCATTAAGTACCCACATTTCATTGGGCGTGTACAATGACCTTTGCTTGTCATCAAGTACCCACATTTCATTGGGCGTGTACAATGACCTTTGCTTGTCATCAAGTACCCACATTTCATTGGGCGTGTACAATGACCTTTGCTTGCCATCAAGTACCCACATTTTATTGGGCGTGTACAATGACCTTTGCTTGTCATCAAGTACCCACATTTCACTGGGCGTGTACAATGACCTTTGCTTGTCATTAAGTACCCACATTTCATTGGGCGTGTACAATGACCTTTGCTTGCCATCAAGTACCCACATTTCATTGGGCGTGTACAATGACCTTTGCTTGTCATCAAGTACCCACATTTCATTGGGCGTGTACAATGACCTTTGCTTGCCATCAAGTACCCACATTTCAGTTGGGTAGACTAAAAATCATTATCTGATATCACAGCCCTTAAAGGCATTTTAACTCAAAACTTTAAAGTGGGTTAGCCCAGCACTTTAACACTTGGCCACTAGATCCAATTTTATTCCTACCACTTTATAAAGTATAAACCTATTGACTTTATCTAGCATTAATTTGATAACTGTATGATGATTTCAGCTGAGGCCTATACATGATGAGGAGTTGAAGCGACCTCCTTGTAAACCAGCTGTTGAAACCTTGGAGACTGCCATACAGATTCAATGTAATTTTTATTATACACTTAATATAATGTCTAATATTAGCACTGACATGAATATATTCACATGAATAGCTAGATGAAACTTACCATTACTGACACATGATTCATTGACTTATCATACTTGTACTTCAGCTGAACACTGGCCCTGTGTCAAGAGATATGCTGGGACAACTCATCTCTCACTTTTAGACTTTCAGAAAATTGACATGGAAGAAGCTGCTACTGTGTCTGCTCTTGCTTCTCTTTCAATGGTTGCTGGCAAACGAAGGTATTTGTTAATGTTGACTTTAGCTTCCATTCAAGTGTGTTAAATAGATCATTGAAGGTATGAGATGTTAAGAGATTGTTTCATCTGCACTCTTCTTTCAAAAGAAGTAGGACTCCATTCTCTGGTCTAAGCTACCTCAATGTTTTAGAACAACAGGCTAAGCAGTGCAGCCTTATTGTGTAGTATTCTATTTGCACTGGATTATCTACCTGAAAAAAACACTTGAAAGATTGGTCATTAACTTGTGCTTTCACTATTCAATTAGTGTTTTATTTTTAACATTATCCATGTAGATTTGGGCTCAATATATGGGATATTCAGATGGTTAGTCAAGCACATTCCCTCTAAATCTTGGGAAGATGATTTTTTATTTTTTTTGTATTTATGCAATTAGTTCGCTCTTATTGATGGTTACAATTTATGTGGAATTGTAAAAGAGGTACTTTCATTTCTAATGTCTCCGGAAAGAACATAACATTAATTTATAGTTTATTAGTTTTGTTTATTAACTCTGTTACTTTAACAATGAGCTAAATAAAATGCATGCACTTCTTATGGTATCAACGATTTACCTTTTAGCTGAATAAACTACAGAGTGGTGTCATTGTTTCTCCCCAGGACCTCTCCAGAGCAGCAATCAGAACCCATGGATGAAGGAACGTAAAAAGAACAAAAGTCTAAGACAACTTTTCAGTTCCGGCCCTTGTTGCCTTACAAATGAGCACAGCAAGCATGTCCTGAACAGTGTTGTTAGCTTCCTAGTATTTCTTGTTGTTATGGTGACATCTCCCTCCCCCCAGTGGAATGTGTCTAGCCACAAGAAGCAACACAGGAGGAGGATTCATTTCACCAGTTGAGATTGTGATGAAGCCAGTCAAGATTGTAGCCACTACTTGTACTTAACACTAGGACTTCAACTGACTTAGTTTCTCTTCTTCAGCAGCATTTCATAGCCATACCTTTTTTTTTTCTACGTTGGGGAAAACATGATTAGCATTAGGAAGATTTCAAATCGAATTTCGGTAGACTATCTCTTAGTTACACATTTCTTTTCGTCAATGGACTAATTATAGATAGTCTCCCTTCTACAGCTGGTTTGTAGAGGTTTTGCTGCCATATTAAAATGTTCACATGTTAGACACTTGTTTATTTCTAGTGAGGAGTGATTTGGCTATTGTAACAGTTAGTGCCTTGAGATATGTTTGGCAACATTGAGGGAATGAGGACTTTGTTCAAGTACGCTGTGCCAAACACAGGAGGAGTCACTTGATGTGCTAATAATTCTTAACACCTTCAAACCTCAGTCAGAAGCCTAGTTTTTCATTTCATCTAATATCTATTTTGTATGAGTGTTGTTACATAATTAATGTACATATTTCTCTACCCCTTTCCCCCCTTTACCCTGAATGCATTGTTGATACTAATATCCCTTAATATATATATACATATATATATCCATATACAAACATACATATTATATATAGACATTCTATTTGTAAACAACTTGTATCAATGTGATTGTTGAAGTCAATGTCACATTATTTTGTTGTATAATTCTTGTTTGTTTTGTTGACTTCTGATAATTCTGATGCCGTGGCACCACTAGCATGTTTTGTTCACCATCAACTCCTTATCCAGTCTATCCGGTCACACACACATGATGCTCTACTTTTGTTGATGTTGATTCCCTAAACACTTGTGTCCAAAACCTGGACATTCTTTTTTTTCTTTTAACTATTCAAATGATATTTTCTTTTTTTGGCTTTGTGATGTAATTGAATGTTGTATTATTTTGAAAACTAGATAATGGGCCAAAAATGTTTAGATGATAAGTATGCCTTGGAATGTCTGAATTAGCCAACAAATGTGTGCAAATTAGCCATGGAATGTGTGTAAATTAGCCATGGAATGTGTGTAAATTAGCCATTAAATGTGTGTAAAGTAGCCATTGTATGTGTGTAAATCAGCCATGGAAATGTCTGAGCTGATCTCTAGGTGTTGTGTTTGAAGTTCTTGAGAATCTTGTATGTGTGTGTCTACTGTTACATATATTACACATGCCAAAGTCTATTGTTTTTATTGAGTGTGTGTGTTAGCTTTGAAGTAGAGATGGGAAATGTGTGTGAGTGCTAGCTTTGAAGTAGAGATGGGAAATGTGTGTGAGTGCTAGCTTTGAAGTAGAGATGGAGTGTGAGTGTTGGAGGGACCAACAGAAAAAAACTGAAATCAAATTGTCAAGTTAAGTTTACACTTTGGGAATTTCAGACCTTCAAATTTGGCTTTTATTTTCATTCTCTGAACTGTTGTTTTCTACCTTTAATTTTCAGAGTGTTGTATTTATTGACTTTATTTTTAGAATGTGATGAACTTGTTGTCAGCTCTGTTGGACTGAAAGTACTTGCATGTTATTTGATATTAAACATGGTGTCTACTATTGTGATGAACTGATGAACAAGTTGATTTGTCCTGGTTCTAACCTGTAATGTTGTTTTATTGCACTGTAAAGCTCCCTGAAAGTACTGCATCCCCTACACCTGCTCTTCTTCTTTCCCTACAAAGTTTCCTTTTAGTAGAAGTACTCACAAGAAGTCTCATGAAATTTCTTTAAGAGAACCCCCACCAAGCATGTGCTCCTGAAGGTTTAAGCTTAGCCCAGGTTCAGAAATTCAGTCCTCTAATTGAAGACTTGGTGCTGACATGACTGACAAATTAGAATCTCATTTTGTTTATGTTTTTATATGGTTCCAGTGAGTAGTTTCCTGCTAGCCACCAGTCACAGAACTAGCTGTGGAGTTTTCACTAGTTACACCCCAACAGTTTTGACCTTCATCAGTGTATATTGATTAGGACTTGTTTGTAGTTGATGTGCTACTAGAGTTTGGGTGAACATTAGAAACAAAAAAGAATGCAGCAATATTTTCTTTTTCCTTAGTTTTTACCCTAGTTCTTTTTTTTTTTTTTTTTTAATCATTTTGTAGATTGTACATTAACATTAGTATCAAGTGTTTGGTTTTTGCTTTTAGCCATTACATGGTAATACAGATATTTTTGAACAGGCCTGAGCTCACTACACTCTATTATGCTGCCATTATTATTATTTTTTTTTACAAATGTCTACTTATACAATTTTTGTGATAAAACTAGTTGTTATAGAGAGAAAAACAAGAGTAAAACATTATGTACTTTGTATTCATATACTATGGTCTGTATTGAATAGTTTCTTTCAGCTCTGTTGGTCCTGTATTTAATATATACATATATATAAATATATAATAATTATTGCGTATTTGGTTTTTCTCTCCATAATGTGACCAGAGTATTGAGTTGGTCTTGCCAAAACTATTGAGCCATGTGATGGCTTCTTGTCCATGTTGCAGGCCAGGAAGCTCTGTGTCTAGGCTTGCTCTCTCTATAAATAGAAACTGTACAGTGCTTATCCATGTATTTGTTTGACACAACTCCCCCTTTCAATCCCTTGCCAGTGACCTGTGATTTAAAATAACTGTTAGCTGATGTATAGTGGCACAGAGCTGTTGGGCACTTCAGTCATTACAATTGGTGTCAGCAGGCTGTGACATTGTTCATCTCCCATTGCTCCAGATATTGTGTACTATATTTTGTTCAAGCAATATGTTACTGAATGTTATTGTTACCCTTTTTGTTCATGTTTAAGAGTTGGCATCAAAGTTTGCCAAAAGTGAAACAAAGTGAAGATTTGGGGGGTGTAAACCAATCCAGTAGCAGAATTCTGAGAAGCCAGACTTCAATCCTGTATATAGATAACTGGCTCTAACAGCATCCAATGGTGGTTTGTGATATCTTCTTTATGGAAACCCATCTTGTTTATGTCCTGACAACACTCATCTCATTTGTTTTGTTTGAAAGTTCTTCTCTTCAATGAGACAAATGGTGGCATTCATTTCCCTACCTCTGAAATGTGACCAGGAGGAAATGCTGACATTAGGGCATCTATAATTGATAGTTTGTGAGAATCATAATAAATTTTGGCATGTCATTGGCACATTTCTAGTCGTTTGAAATCAATCCAATACAAAATTTCCCTTATAACATTGAATGCCTTAAATAAAAATGTCAAAACAAAAATCCCAACCCATTTAGTTTTTACCTAACAGACCCTGTGAAGACATTATCTTTTATTATTTGACTGAACATGTATCATTGTCCTATTTGTATCTTGCTATGATGTAACTATTGTGAAGGTGTGTCAGCTGAGCCATAGCTCCTTCTGATAGACTTAGATGGTTCCTTCTAGCTGTGTGCTGCACATTGTAAAAACACTGTCATTATTGTGAGTAAAGTTTTATTGTCAACATGTCTGACCTTTTTTTGTTTGGACTGATTTCATTACATTTTTATCCTTTGCACTCAAACTTGTGTATACAAATAGATGGCAGAACAATGAATTGAGGTTAACAATGGATATTCCAAAAGTATTCAAGATGTGAAGGATATCACTGAAAGCAAGAGGATTCAAAGCAAATTATGGTGTGTTCTTACCACTGAAATGCCCAATGCAACAACAACAAAAAAATTCAAGCTAGATCTCTTTCCATTTACTTCATTCACTCATTTCCTTACTTATCTAGTAACATAACAGTAGTAACAACAACAACAAATAAATGGGAAGACCTACATTGTATGTCGTAGGGCAGTGATGCCCAAAATACGGCCTGCGGGCCTGACGTGATTCCATCCGGCCCGCCGAAATGTTGGCACAAAGTGTAGACAACCCTATCAAAAAAAAAAAAGGTTGACTTATGTATCTTTATCTACGTTAGGGCTCTCAATTTTTCTTTAATTGATTGGTACCATGACCTTTAACCTTAGTGTGTTAATGAAATGAGAATCTACCAGACAAAGAGAACGGATCTTAACATTTTTTTGTGGATAATAAGCCAACATATTTGATCTGTAAAGAAAGTGTGGCTGTTTCAAAAAAGAACAACATATAAAACTTTGAGCCGCGGATAAAAAGATTGTTAAATTACGCATAGAGATTACATTATTGATGGAAATATTTACCAAAAAGCGACAAGAAAATGAGTCGGCATCAAAGCTAGCTACAATGTTGCTCTTATTTTAAGTATAGGAATTAAGCCATTTTCTGACGCTTGAAACAGAAATCAATTCGGATATTCCTTAATGTAAGTACTAGATCCACAGGTTTCTAATCCAATAGTTTCAAATTCAGGTAAATTTCATTTCGTTTTTTTTTTTTTTTCTTTTTAACATTTTCGTTCATGTGGCCCGCGACATGAGTGTCAGAAATTAAAGTGGCCCGCTGGTCGAATTAGTTTGGGCATCACTGTCATAGGGCATAATGGATGGCTGCCTGGTCGTGCGGTTTGCGTGCTGGACTGTCGTTCGGATTTATCGACGGTCGAGGGTTCAAACCCTGCCCGCACCCATCCCCCGTCGTCCTGCGGGAGGTTTGGACTAGGAAGTAAACTATCTTCAACTCTGAAGGAACATCCGAAACATGTAAAACATTTTACCAAACATAATCATCTTTTTTGAAGTAACGTCTGTATTATATAAGATAGATATATATGGCTATGGTATGTTGTTCAGAAGTACAATCCTTCAAAGAAGCCTTCCATAAAAACATCAAGTTTGTTTTCAATAGCAGCTCTGGCTTTGTTTTTTTTAATCATTTCCAATGTAACATCTTATCATAAAGTTTTCTCTTTAGAGTAGTCAGTTTGTAGTCAGTGGGACTCTTATCTCACTGTGGAGCAAATCCTCCTTGATTGCCCTAGATGCCAGCATATTAGAGGGAAATATTTGGAGCAGACAATTTAAAAACACTGTTTGGTTATGTCGGCCCTGGGAACATAACTGGGCTTTATCCGGGATGTGGGGTTGACTACGAAAATTTGATTTAAGGCAAAGTAATTGTAAATATATATTTACATATGATTTGTACTATGTAAGTTTTGGCTATATGAGCTATGAATCCACCTTATTTGTAATAAATTAGCTGTGTAACATTTAGAGCCTGAGCTATAAAGAGGAAGTAACCCTTTAGGGTTTATGGACACAACATGGCCTAAATTGTGCTGATGTGCCAAAAACCTCAAATATCAAATTGTCTTTACTTTCCACAAACTTATGAAGCAAAAGACTGAATACTGCTGACAAAAATCATTTAAGACCAAGTTTAAGTTGTGGTTATCAAAGTAAACATCGTATGCAAGTGTCAGCTTTGTTGAGTCAATGCCTGAAGGCTTTTGTTTTGTCCACTCACATTGGAAGCACCATCATAGCCTTGGTCTTGCAGTATTTAATAAATGATTTTTCATTGCTGGAATATTTGTTCAGCCAATTCTGCAGACTTTTTGGTTCTCAAAAATATAATAAACTTAGAAGTGACTCTGATTGCTATTTCTTTAAGTATTCCATCAGCAGAAATCAAAATATCTGAAAATAATGCTCTTTTCATCGCCTTTTAAATATGTCATCAGTTATGTCAACAATGATGGAGAAAAAATGCCCCCATAGGATCACCTTCATTATCTTTAATGATTTCATGTGTAACAGAATGTTTCTTTTGCTTGCTTAACTCTTTCTTTCCTAATCGACGATACCATCGTTGAATTGACCTCATCAAATTAAATTAATATTTAATTTTATAAACTTGACTTTGTGTAAAAGAGCATGCATTCCCCTTTAATCCTAGACCAAATACATTTTCTGATAAATAAAAAGCAAAGTTATTAAATCCTAACAGGGTAGTGAAATAGTAATGAGCTAAAAGAAGAACTCCTTCGAAGCGTGGACAAATAATAAAGGAGAGAAAGAGTTAATGTATAATGTTAAGTCTAAATCTAGGTTTATGTTAACAGAAAAAAAACAAGGTTACAAAGACAGTTTTTGTGGAAAAACAAACTCAAAACTGGCCCCCGAAGTAGTCCACATTGTTAGTTTGACTAATGACTAGATACCACAGAATACGGAGATTTATTAATATTACTATTACATTGTTAATATTCATATGTATTCAATAAACTGATAGTTATGAAGATATAGTTGAAATCCTAGGTGTCCCTTACAAAGACAGCATCATGAATGAAGAGATTAGAAACAGGATTAATACAGAAATGGGACCCCACCATGACTTGCTAACCACTGTCCAAAAACGTAAACTCAAACTCTATGGCCATATTACAAGGTTCTCAGTACTCACAAAGACCTTCCTTCAGGGAACAGTACCAGGATGAAGAGGACGACATAGAAAGCAATGGGAAGACATCAAAGAATGGACAGGCCTGTCAGTGAATACAATTCTATCTAAGACAAATTACAGTGAGGAATGGAGAAATCTTGTGTGGTGCCCCAACAGACTAGGGGATAGGTGAAGATAGATGTGAACCTGGCCTAACTAATTTTATTGAATTAATATCTAATTGATCTCATTGTCTTGTGAAGAGCTAATCTCTCATTCAAAGATTTTTTCCTATATGTATGTATTATGTTACATTGTAGTTTACATGAATAAGTACTCCTTGTTAATTGTTTTAAATTATATTCATGTTTTATGCATACTAAATAGATTTTTTGCTCTTTAAAAAAAAGTAAAAAATTTTTTAATGTAACAAGTTAGTATGACATAAATTACTTAATTTAGTAATACGATTTGAAAAAATTTAAAAAAAAAAAAAATCTAAAACCTTTCCCATAAATGTATTAAAAATATGGTAAAGTAGTCTCCCATGTTTTTAGTTGTAAAAAAGGTGTATTTTTATGAAAAAAAACTGCCTGCATAGTTGATTTTAAAAATTAATATTTTTTGCTTTCAGTAAAGGATAAAGTAGCTGTTGCATCAGAACTTTGAAAAATCTAAAAATATCTTGATGTTGGACTTTCAATATCTTTGTCCTCAAGTACTTCAACCTCTGGAACAGCTTTTTGTTGTATCTGATTTTGAGACCAAAAAATGAAGTTTGGTCCTATTTGTATAGGCACCATTATGCTTGAAATTTTGAGAACTGGTCTATTTTCTTCCAGATAAAGATGAATGTTCAATTGCTTCTTCACTTCTATATTTAGGTGTGACAACTTTTCCCTTCTATTCAATGTGTGCTGTGATTCATATTTGAAAAACAAAATCAATCCAAGTCTTCATGAAATTCTGACAGCTATATCTGGACAAATCTGAACTATTTGTTATTTTATGGTTAAAATTTTGTATCTCAAATAGTTTGAAACAAAAATCACAACACAAGCAAGATATGTGTCAGAAAATTCAATATAATTATTTATTGTAAACATTTATTTAGATGCATCAATGGCTACCACTAATAAATAATATCCACTAAAACCTTGCAAAGTCTACTAAATGCAAAGCTGTAAACAATTTATTGGTACAATAGCCATGTGAATACAGAAAAACATTAACTCCAACATTTTTAATCTACAAATCTAAAATGTTTTTTTTTTTTTTTTTAAATTAGTCTTTATTAATAGATCAGACCTAGAAACATGAAAATATCCACTGAGAAATAAAATATTTAAATTTACTTTTTTTCCACTACAGCAGCACAACTTTTTGTTCATCTTATGTGGCATCTGAACATTTTCTAATCAATTAAAGTTAAGGCACACACTAAAAAAAAAGCATAATTTTGAGTTAACTTAATAAATTGAAAGCATTGCCAGTTTATTTACAACAAAGAGAGCTCTGAAATCCTACAGTATACCAGTTGCAGAGAGAACACAGCTCTTCAATAAAATGCTTTGACATCATGACTTGATTCATTCAAAGCTATGAGTGAAATAGTTGAACGGTTCAACTTCTACACACACACAAAATGAAACTCAAATATTAAGTCTAACAGCTTTACAGTTTTGTCAGATCTTGTCTTAGTTTTAATAGTCAAACCTCAACAAAAAAAAAAGGGGGACATTTAGGTTGGTGGGGTGTCGATAATTTAGATATAATCGAGTATAACATTGAACATTATAACATAACTAGTTAAACTAGGACGCTATCAGCACATAAATTAATATATATCATATATCAAAAGTTTAAACAGTAAACTCCTATAGAAATACATCATATTATATAAAACCAGTACTCTACACCAATCATAAGACTTGCACATGCTAAACTTGATTAATTGACCACTGGAGAGTCAAAGAAGCGACTTGGTCTTTTAGGTTCAAACGACTTGGTTGCATATCTGAAATAGACACAAATTTGATTGACCTTAAGTTGAAGACTAGGCTTTCAATTATTGAGCGACCAAAACAATCAGTAAAAAAAAATCTCAGAAACAATTATTAGTAGAAATACAAAGCCAGTCACTAAGAATGTAAATTGTTTTCTTTTAGGAGCTCTAGCAAGTTTAGCCATTTCAACACTCTGTTTTGGGTTTTGTGGTACATCTGCACAATTGAGGCCATGTGGTGGCCTTCAAGGACCCCATCCTCTCTAGAACATGTACAGTAACAACATTCAAAGCTGTACAAGTTACTGTTTAAGTGTTGTTGTTTAAGTGTTGAAATAATTCATGTATTAACATTTTTAAAAAATAAGCTAATAAGAATCTAGTGTAAATGTCCGGAACCGAAGCAGGATGTTTTGGCGAGGCCGTTTTGGCGCAAAATACATAAAGTACATTTATTGTATTATTTCTTTAAAAACAAATATGCATATCTATGTTTTGCATGAGTGTTTGTGTTAAGACATATTTTTCACGTACAGAGGAAGAAATATTTGTGTCCGCTATTTTTGGTATTTAAGTTTATTATTTAAGTATTGTTAAATCTCTAACATTACATAACACCAGGCTGCCATCATTAAGTTATTAAGAAGGGGGGGGGGGGGTTAAGAATATATATATTCTTGTCTCAGTATAAAATAGTGAAAAAAAAACAACATTAGTAGCTTTCGTACATTATATATGTTATTTGAGTAGTTATTTTTATATCTGCTCCTAAAACCTTATTTTTTATGTGAGCTATAACAAGTCCATTAATCAATGTGACTTATCATTTACTACATGTAAATGTGTGTTTGTGTTTCACATCATTTACTTGTGCACAGAAGAGAGGGGGCGGGATATGTGTCACAGGTCATGACCAGTCCTAAGGAGATGATCGCCAGACGCATGACACCAACGCCCAGTGCTGGTCTTTATCTTCATTTGTTTAACTATACCTGCGTCAATGCGAAATGTGTCACCCAAATCACCCCTACCCAATTTCTCAAAATATGTCTTTTCAAAGTATCTTAGTGTCGTGAATTTGTTTCTATCTATTGTTGCCCCTAGTGTTTGTTTACATTGGTGGATTTAAGTTAGAGTTTGTACTGACCGCATTCCGTGTCTTGATCTTTACTATGTATGGAGTCATTGTCGTCATTCAGCGTAATAAAGCTTTAGATATTAACATGGTTTTTGTTATATGAAAGTATTACACTAATGTCAAATAAAAAAAATTGTCTTTTGGAAAGAAATAGAAAAATGTCATCCAGTGCGATTAGCAGAACTCACATATAAATAAAGGGGAGTGGATAGCATGTCATTACCATTCAGGAATCTGACTTATTATAGGCCTTTATTCATGAAATAAGCAAAACCTTTATATTTATAAAAAAAAAATAATCGCTCGACAGTGTTAGAATACATACTATACATACAACATTATGGTAGAGTGAAATAAATACTCTATAAATACGTTATAAACGCTACGTGCTTATTAAATTATCGTCAAATTAGATCTCGTGCCAAAACATCCCCAACGCCAAAATGTCACGTACCGGGCCGGAACACCCACTTCTTTACTTTAAAAAAATTTGTATTTTATATAAACAGGCCACATTTTTACAATCAACCTAACATACTTTTTATTAGCCCATGAATTAGTGTATATCTCTTATAATGGAATTTCACGTCCTGCTTTCTCTTTCCTGAGCACCACTTTTTTTCTTCGAATTTTAATAAATGGGGCTCCTTTTAATGATCTTAATGTTGCACTTTCACATATCCGCTTATATGTATATATAGACCTGGCCCAAATCAACTGTTAGTAGTCAGTCCTACTTCTGAGATAAAATCCAGTACTTTCCCAGTTGTAAATGTTTTAAGGTTGTTAGAATAAAAATATTTTCTTCTAGTGTCAGCAAACATTTACTTACTCTACCAAATGTTAGGAGCTGAATGGATTCATACATTCACATATTTACATGATGTTTAGGTAATAACATAAATATAATCATTTCAACACAATAAAACAAACCCACACACTCAGACATAGAAATAGATACAGATTTTTTTTAAAGTAATAAGAATCATAGAACGTAAAATAGATCACAGACAATATTAGTTGCAACGTAAGTATAATTACAAGAAAGAATAATTATTTGATGAAATTGTGAAATGTAGAAAAGTAAATTGTTTAAAATTTAAAAAAAACTAACATGTCAACTAGAAAATATTCCTGTTTTATTTCCTACCCTACAGTGAACAAATTAATTTGCACTAAAACCAAACCAACAATAACTACATTTCTTGTCTCTCTTTTCATGAGAACATTTCTATTTTTATAGTCAAAGAAACATTCCTTTACTTTAGGTCAAAACAATATTAAATCATAAGATGTTTTCAAAGTGTGAAGGCTACAGTGAAGGTTATTTTATCCCCAGTGTAGAAACATATTTCTACATTGTAACATAACATATAATCTATTCTATTGTAACCCATGGGTTAGTATAAACATTTCATTGAAACTGACAAGTAATTAAAAATAAATAAGTCTAGTTAAATCTATACAAGTATATAAAGACTTCAAATTAAAATTCTTGAAAAAAATTTGCAATGCATTGAATATATGGGGCAAAGCTACAAATCAAACCTAAGCAAATCAGTTTAGCTATTTAAACATTATAAATATATATTAAAAAAAAAAAAAACAATGTTAGTATCAGATGAATGGATGGATTGTCTACCTTGACAAAGAATTCACAGCCTTGGTAGGATTTACAAAGCAGCAACATGGGTGTCACTGAACAGTGGTGGCATCAAATTGATTCTAGCAACAAGAAAATGTGACTTGAAATAGTATATGACAACCTTAGAGGTTAGTAGGAAGCTTGAAGCCAATGCAAGCAATGCTACACTGCCAGGAGCAACATGGGTGTCACTGAACAGTGGTGGCATCAAATTGATTCTAGCAACAAGAAAATGTGACTTGAAATAGTATATGACAACCTTAGAGGTTAGTAGGAAGCTTGAAGCCAATGCAAGCAATGCTACACTGCCAGGAGCAATGCCAAGTGAAATATAGGAAGCTGAGAGGGAACATTTGCATTTCATCAGATCTTTTATATGTAGCATTCACTGTGCACTACTCTATATGGAAGTGTCTCTAACAGGTAATAAGATTCATCGTGTCAACATATCTTTTTGTTACCGTACATGTAAACAGAACTTAAAAACAAAAAAAAGTTTTCCAGAAACCTATTTTCAGATTGCTATATTTTATTTGGCTATGAATGTGCCAGAAGTAATGAAAGGAAGTAACTGCACACTGACTCAAACCATCTTTAGTCACTTAATATCAAGGCAAATAATCCTTAAAGCATTATGTACTGCTGCTGTCAAAGCATTGACTGGAACTACAGCCTCCTCAATCATTTTATCTTATAATCTTAAAAAATCTTATTCTATTTTTTACAACGTTATGCCCCCCCTTTTTTTTCCACTGTCAAATTTAGCGCATGTTTACAACAGATGATAGAATATAGGAAACATTTGGCCAAGGAAATAAAAACTAGAAAAGGGAACTAACTATTTTAAGCTTTCTACTCCACTAACACGTCCCCTCTCAGCTATGACTAAAAAGGGTATGATAATAGCACTGGGGCCACTTTGTGTGTGTGTGTGAGTTGGGAAGGGGGGGGGGGGGAGAGAGAATGCTTTTGCCAAGACATTATACAATCTGTGTAAATATTGAGTAAATAATTTAGGTATTACTTATTGGTATACTAACTTAATTGTATGCTGTGTAGCCTAGTCCACAATGTAAGGTTAAACATGGAGCAACTATACAGCAAGAGTCCTTAGAAAGCATACAATCAATGAATTCAAATGTTTTGAATACCATTAGCACCCATGGACTTAACTTGTGGTATAGATAATGGCCTTTTTGATTTCAAGTTCTTTGAGATTGTATTCATCAACATCATTTAAATATTATTAACATATTTAAATATTGACATGTCAGACACATGGTTATGTTTGGTTTGCATACAGTTTGTTAATACTAAACTATTTATATAAATGTAAAATCTATCTGTCTATATATATATTCTTTATATTCTAGCTCTTGTCTTCTTAGCTAATAATTAGTAAATAAGGAGACAGGTCTCTAGTAATAAGTCACTAACAAATATTTAGTATTTGAATTCATTGGTTATTATCATACTGTTATATAAAGAATAATGAGTATCAAGTATCAAGGTAAATGTATCATCCCAGCCCTAACCAATGATTGCACAAGACTAGATATATAAACATAGGAGAAAGATAGCTCTGTCCTAGTAGACAGATAACTCTAAATACATGATGAGCCTACTCAAGGGAAGACAACATGCAATGATGAAATATTGAATACAGCTGTAGGCTTAGGCCTATTTTTAGTTTTAACTAAACATTCAAAGAATTCTCTGCTTATTTTATTGACTATCTTAAAATACAGTTTCATAGAACATGTCCACTACCCTGATGTACTGGTGTGTTTTCAATGTACTAAAAGGATTTATTCTGTATACGGCATTAATGCATGGATCCAATTTTACTTTGCATGTTTGAAGAAAGTTATTTATATATTCTAATTATCATTTCTAAACCTATTTTAAACCCAAAACCTACAATTATATAAAGATTTATTCCCATTAAAAGTTTGAATGCATAGACTACTTAATCTCTCTCTAAAGTAGCCATACAAAACTTCTCTCACACGTTAGGCAGGGGTGACTAATAATATACTGGTACATGGATTGGTGTAACATTTGAGGAAAGGTTTCAATACTTCCTTAAGAAGCTCAGCAAATGCAATTCAGCGCAAGTCAAATCTCAAATAAAAAAAATTTCTTATCTACATGGGGATTCAAACTCAATCCCACTCAGTCAAATGAGTTTCTTTCTGACCCTCAGTAAAATGTTTACACAGACAACAGTCAACTTTGATAATAGAAATAAAGGGGAGTGAACCATTTACTCGAAGCCCCACCACTAGAGTCTGCTTTTCTTTACACACTCAGGACTCTTGTTAATAACACAATTTGCTTGACAGAATGAAGTTTCTAATGTGGTCAGGCGACAGACCTACATGAATGGGCTACATTATAAGTAAAAATGTTACAGAATAGTGACATGCATAGTGATTACATTTGCCAGTGCCTAAAAACTGTTGGCTCTCCTCAGGAGTAAATGATGGTATGAGATATGATTATGCAAGAGTTATGCAGGCACTATAGTGAGAGACCATACAAGTTAGTTGGTAGAGTATACCCACTTTCCTCCCACTTGAGCTTTTCTCAAGTCCCTGCAATACAAACAGAACAAGTAAGAAATAGATGTATGTGATACAAGCATAACAATTCTGATGTTATCAAACTGCATGTCTACCCTGTGAGTAGGTCTTTGTCATTGTCTTCATATTACTTTGTATAGGTATACACTCCAACACAGATTGTTATATAGAAATCCTTCCAAAACATTGAAACCCCTTGAATTGGAATGACTGACTGTTTCCAAAGTAATTAGACAAAGTTGTTAAGTGACATGCAACACAAATAGCAATGCTGTTAACATGTTTCTTCTTCAAAAGATTTCACTGTTAGGGATCAATCAAAACTGAACTATCAACACATTTCCTGACATTGGTTGATACATGATCACATTAGTAAAGAGGAATTGTATCATTAGACATAATAGAACTCATTTTAACCTGTCAAGACTAGATGAATTGATACCATTGCAGACAATATAAAGCAAACTAAAACATAAGCACTACAAGCAAATCCCAGTGTAATTAAGTTGAGCTAGACAATAAGCAAGTTACCAATGAAAACATAAATTGAGGAACAAGGTAACTTTAAATAAAAGATTTCATCCATTAACATGGACAAGTATGCTGTTGAGAACCAGAGCTTTACAAATAGATTTCATTTTAATGGGATTGTAAATAAAACAAACATTTAATAAACAGGATAGATTGTCAAAGCTTCAACTTAAATATTTCAATGATATCAACAACAACAAAAACTTAAGCAACGTAACAGAAGACAAAAGATTTGAATCAAATCAAAAACTAAACATGGAGTAAATGAATGTAACAATTTGGTTCAGTTCTTACCTTGGTGTAGTCTGACTTCGTTTCATATCATTCCCATACAATTCAGATCTCTCTGGGGTATTGATAGGACCCAGCATACTTCGAAGACCTAATCAGATTGAAATTGGAATAATTTTGTTTTTAAATATTGAAGTATATTATGTATAGAAGTTATAAGGTGCATACTTTACAAAAAGTTTTTTTTTGTCTGCAGCAGACAACTGCTTCCACAAAAGAACAAACCTACATGAAATTGTATATGAAATAATGTATCAATAGTTGCAACAAGCAGTGCACTTCAACTCACCATATTGTACACTGTCAGGAGTGTATGGTGTACTATTTGGATATAAACCAATTTCATCTACAACCAAAAGATCAGCCCAAAAGTCAGTTGGTATTTCTAGCAGACGCTCCATGACCTGCAAACACAGAATATGAAACTTAATCCATCAAAGTTGTTTAATGGCCTCTAAAGTAAAGAGACAAATTATAAATAAGTTTTAATGTATTTTATTACACAGCCACAATGTTACAGAGAACAACTTTGTCATTCAACTGTGTAGATTACACAACATGAGTTAGGAACAATGATACCTTTGATACTGGATACAAAAAATAAAGGTATATTAGAAAAAGACATGAAAAGATAAGTATAACTGTCTCCAGCCCAACTCAAAGCAAGCTCTGAAGACTTGTTAAAATAATGTAATTAATACAAAAAGATTGTCATCCTTCAAGAGTTTCCTGGCAACAATATTAATGCAGCTATGGAAATTGTATTGGCTGCTTAAAATCTGAATGGCCATAAAGAAAAAAAAACAAACCCTTGAACAATTTTCTAACAGAACAATCAGCAAATCTCATTGGTTTGTTCCTTCAAATGCAATTCTTTGTTGAATGTTTCCTAAAGCTGTGCCTGCTAACTTACCTGATTTTGTTTTCTTGTTTCATTCATTATCTGCATTGGTTCTGGCTCAGCACAAGAGTAACCAACAACAGTTGGACCAAAAACTTTCGCCAAGTTTGAAGCTGGCATTTTACATGCAGGGGTATTGGCAACACTGTGAACAAAATGGAAAAGAGTTTTTGTATGCGTTTATATTTGAAATGTTTATACACCTCACTGATAGCAAGTGATTCAAACTCATCTGAGAATATTTTTTTTACACACAGCTCTTCTGACAAATGTATAGTTATGACCATCACTTTTCTGTTTCCCAGATGAAGCAAGCCTGATATTTATTTAAAAACACTCATATCTATATAAAAATACCCAGTTTAAACATTTAACAACTTAAGTGGCCTTTACTGCTAGACAACTAGTTGCCAGCAATTGCCAAATTCTGGTTGTTTTATACCGTAATGGATTTTTTTTTTTTTTTTATTTGTTCGCTAGCCTACAAAAATGGAACATATTTGGCTTATGTTTAGCCTATAATTGAATATGATTACCAAGGGAATATTAAGGTTTCAGGATAAAAAAACTATGATATTTACAGCCATTTGAAACCGACAGTAGCGATAGTGAAGAAAATAATCCAATGCTAGATCTAAAATTGATGGTAGATCTATTCCAACTGGAGAGAGGGATGCAACAAAATATGTGATATTTATGTCAGTGAGCCCTGTAGACCTACTCATGATTTCATGAATCCCAAGAACTATTTTTCTCTATTATAAATTGAAGTTTCTAATGACTTTTATTAGTTGTTTTTTCTTTATGTGAATTAAGTCATAAAATTTTTTTTTCATTATTATGTATTATTATTATGTTTGATTCAGAGTTATATCATATAATCCCTTCTCTTAGGGATGGGTAGATAGTTTCTGACACTGCTTAAGGGCAAAAAGAATTACACCCAAGATGTTTGGATTGGAATTCAAACAATGGCGCCATGTTTCACATAAATTTTAAAATGAAAAAAAAAAAGTTTAATGTCTGAAATACACTTAGGTTATACAGTTATGCACTATTGTAAATATGTATTAGCTAATGTAACCATTATACAACTATAAGGTATAGATGTAATTAATTAAAAACTAAAAGGTAACAGCACACAAGGAAACAGGGTCTTGTCAGCAGCAGACAGTTTTACGTGAATTAAACAGACACATTATATCGACTCAAATACATACATCAATTTAAATATTTTTTCATAACATGATTTAACTATTATTAGCATATTTTTAATTAATGTAATCATTGGGTTTTATCACTTTTCTGAAATTCCTATATAAAATATCTATTTATTTAATACTTTCCTTTATTTCAATCTCATTAAATAGTTGGGTTTTTTTTTTATAAAAATGATAAAATTTTAATTTAATCTACAGTTCCTTTATAGCTTATGTACTATACATACAAAACAATGTCTATGCCACATAAAAAGAGATATTTAGCACTTCTAAAGAAGCAATACACAAACAAAAACACTATTGTTTTTTTTTAAATTTCAAACAGAATTATAGAGAGAGATCTAGTAGTGGGCAAGAAAAAAAAAGACTTGCTCAGAAAGGAATTTCCAAATGGTTATCCCTTCAATGTTGCAATTCCTGATTTCATCTCTAGGTCTAGCTACAGGCTCTGCATGTCATTTACTGCTAGATTTTATCTCTAGGTCTATCTACAGGCTCTGCATGTCATTTACTGCTAGATTTTATCTCTAGGTCTATCTACAGGCTCTGCATGTCATTTACTGCTAGATTTTATCTCTAGGTCTATCTACAGGCTCTGCATGTCATTTACTGCTAGATTTTATCTCTAGGTCTATCTACAGGCTCTGCATGTCATTTACTGCTAGATTTTATCTCTAGGTCTATCTACAGGCTCTGCATGTCATTTACTGCTAGATTTTATCTCTGGGTCTATCTACAGGCTCTGCATGTCATTTACTGCTAGATTTTATCTCTAGGTCTATCTACAGGCTCTGCATGTCATTTACTGCTAGATTTTATCTCTAGATCTACCTAGATTTTATCTCTAGGTCTACCTAGATTTCATCTCTAGGTCTAGCTATAGGCTCTGCATGTCATTTACTACTAGATTTTATCTCTAGATCTACCTAGATTTTATCTCTAGGTCTAGCTACAGGCTCTGCATGTCATTTACTACTAGATTTTATCTCTAGATCTACCTAGATTTTATCTCTAGGTCTATCTAGAGGCTCTTCATATCATTTACTGCTAGATTTTATCCCTAGGTCTATCTACAGGCTCCGCATGTCATTTACTGCTAGATTTTATCTCTAAGTCTATCTACAGGCTCTGCATGTCATTTACTGCTAGATTTTATCTCTAGGTCTATCTACAGGCTCTGCATGTCATTTACTGCTAGATTTTATCTCTAGGTCTATCTACAGGCTCTGCATGTCATTTACTGCTAGATTTTATCTCTAGGTCTATCTACAGGCTCTGCATGTCATTTACTGCTAGATTTTATCTCTAGGTCTATCTACAGGCTCTGCATGTCATTTACTGCTAGATTTTATCTCTAGATCTACCTAGATTTTATCTCTAGGTCTACCTAGATTTCATCTCTAGGTCTAGCTATAGGCTCTGCATGTCATTTACTACTAGATTTTATCTCTAGATCTACCTAGATTTTATCTCTAGGTCTAGCTACAGGCTCTGCATGTCATTTACTACTAGATTTTATCTCTAGATCTACCTAGATTTTATCTCTAGGTCTATCTAGAGGCTCTTCATATCATTTACTGCTAGATTTTATCCCTAGGTCTATCTACAGGCTCCGCATGTCATTTACTGCTAGATTTTATCTCTAAGTCTATCTACAGGCTCTGCATGTCATTTACTGCTAGATTTTATCTCTAGGTCTATCTACAGGCTCTGCATGTCATTTACTACTAGATTTTATCTCTAAGTCTATCTACAGGCTCTGCATGTCATTTACTACTAGATTTTATCTCTAAGTCTATCTATAGGCTCTGCATGTCATTTACTGCTAGATTTTATCTCTAAGTCTATCTACAGGCTCTGCATGTCATTTACTGCTAGATTTTATCTCTAAGTCTATCTACAGGCTCTGCATATCATTTACTGCTAGATTTTATCTCTAAGTCTATCTACAGGCTCTGCATGTCATTTACTGCTAGATTTTATCTCTAAGTCTATCTACAGGCTCTGCATATCATTTACTGCTAGATTTTATCTCTAAGTCTATCTACAGGCTCTGCATGTCATTTACTGCTAGATTTTATCTCTAAGTCTATCTACAGGCTCTGCATGTCATTTACTGCTAGATTTTATCTCTAAGTCTATCTACAGGCTCTGCATGTCATTTACTGCTAAATTTTATCTCTAGGTCTATCTACAGGCTCTGCATGTCATTTACTGCTAGATTTTATCTCTAAGTCTATCTACAGGTTCTGCATATCATTTACTGCTAGATTTTATCCCTAGGTCTATCTACAGGCTCTGCATGTCATTTACTGCTAGATTTTATCCCTAGGTCTATCTACAGGCTCTGCATGTCATTTACTGCTAGATTTTAATCCACTGACTTACATTTGAAGGTGTTGTACAAGAAAAGCTAAAGTATCTTTATTGGCTTGAGGTAAATAATTGACAAGTTTGCACATTTCTTCTTGACAGCTCTCACTTGATCGAATGTCTACAAAAATTGGAGGATGGCATTGTTAACAATTTTTCCAGCAAAATTAAAGACTTTACAATGAGTTATAAAAACAAGAAAAACAGTATTAAAAAATCTTTTTTTTTTAAGACAATACCTCTTTTATACAAATAGTGTTTATTTTGTTCTTAACTCTTTCTCTCCTAACCGATGATACAAACGTTGATTCCATCAGAATGTGGTAAATAATTAGGTAGAGAAAGAGTTAATAATGAATGTTAGATAAAAAAAAAAAGAACATTTTTATCCGGCCCCATAATTTTCTAGCCAAATTTAAATTATTGTCTGTTTATACTTTGAAAACAAGTCAAACAAGAGTATTTCTTTTACCAACCATGAAGATAAACTGTCAAATTTCTAGGAAAATTGTTAGAACCGTTTTTGAGAATCCCATCCTCCCACCTACCCAGAAGGTTCCACTCCAAAAGTGTGACTTGAATTGTAATGATAATGGTGGTTAGTAATAATATCCCAATCGATAACATAATACAGACATACAAGAATCACCCAATTGAAAAACAGTTTGGGTTTTTAAATATTTGTATTCTCAAACCGACAACAAAGAAGATAGGTAATATAAATAAATGCTGTCTGCTGTATACACAGAACATAAGTGATTACAAAATTAATAAATCCTATTTCATTAATAACAAAGTTAAACTAAATAGGTAAACTAATTGCCTAGAGAAGAACAAACATGTCCATGACCAACCTGCTGCCTCAACAAACTTTGGCCACAAAGCGAAAGTGACGAGAGGTTCTTTTAAGCTACGCAAGAATTCCTTAAGACAGCCACACACAACATGAATGTCATGGATTTGAGACTAAAATAAAGAGAGAAATGTTCTCCTTTAGCAACCATAGAGGCCTAAAATATGCAAGCATTTTGTTTCAAGCAAGTTTTAAAACAAACACAAAGTACATAAGAAAAAGCTAAGTTATCAAATAAAGATTTTTTTTTTTTTGAAACATCTAGAAGCAGATTACTTTTAGATATAAAGTTGAAATCTAGGAGAAGATTTAGTCAAGATATAGAAATACAATTTATAAGATTTAGTCTTAACTTTAAAATGAGCATCTAGAAGATTTAGATGTAGGTCCTCAGACGTCTTGATGATCATGATTATAAAAACCAAGAACAATAACAATGATTGGGTGTAAAAAAAAAATATTTACTAGGCTATTTCTTAAGTAGAACATAATTAACACATTTAAAATTAAGGTTTTAAATGCAACTTGGTGATTATGCATTGACCAGCTCTTTATCCATTTCATATACATTACACCAGAGTCACATTGGTGGGACATGAAGAAGCAAAGTGGAAATCTTATTTGAATGTGGTTCTGGGATGACACAATAGTTCTGAAAATATAATGCTAACCAAACAAAATGATAGCTGTTCTGAGTACAAAGATTTCAAATAGTAACCCACTATAGAAAAAAAACTATGTATTTGAAGTTGAAACCATAATTCTCTTGACTGAACAAAAGCAACTGCTTCATTTCTTGTAAGTCTCCACATCAGCCCAGCATGTTTATTTACATATTTTGACCAATCAAAATTTCTCTCTAATATCTTCTGCACAGGTCTAGAAGTTTTTCTTTTTTCTGCTTTTGTTTCAAGGGAAGAGACTCCTATGAGCTTCTGGGCAGTTCACTGCTAATAAAATAGAAATGTAAATACGGGCCAATATTAATACATGATAAATCTAACTTACAAGGTTAGGAGATCTGCCTTTGATAAACTTTTCCTTCAGCTCTTTTTGATCCTTATCAGAGCTACATTAATAAATAGAAATATGTGTTATTGTATGAATTAAAAGAATTAACATTAATATACAGATTGTGACTACCCAGATATTTTTTTTAAATGGAGTTAAACATTTATTTTCCTATATTTGAGTAGAAATGGTTAAATTAAATGGTTGCTAGAAATTACTTCAAGACTATGTATTTATTTTTTTAATCTAGCCATAATCATGTATTTTATAGAATTTTCTTTTGAGAATGTACTGTCAAGATCTAACCTACATATATATATTAAAATTTCTTAGAGCAGTATATAGGCCTACATCCAGACTTTTACTAGGTCATTTAGGATATCATCCCATTTTAAGTCACAACCTTTCAACCAATACACAAATGCACCTCTGGTAGATTTCAATACATTCTCAGGTTTACATTGTAGTGGACGAAAAAATCATAATTTAAAAATATTGAAGCTTTATGAAGCAAATTATATTAGGAGATTTTAAATTGTAAGTGAAAACTTGACAACATTTAAATAAAAAAATATATATATAATTATCATTACCCTGGGACTCTGTAAATACCAACTTCTTGCAAACCTCTGTTTTCAATTTCATTAGCACAATTGACCTGTACATGATACCAAAAATATCAAACATTCAAATGCAAATAAATTTTATGACTATTTTCAAATATTTAAAACTGAAATCCCCTAGAAATCCATGCTTACAACAATATACTTACAATAAGTCTGGGTATCATTGGTCTCTCTGACGGAGCATAATCTGCAATAAGGCCCTAAAACAGAAGGAGAGCAATTTGATTAGACTATATGCTCATTAACCTTAACCAAAGCTTTAAATACATTTCAGTTATCTATTCAATATTTTGTCCCCAAATAAAAAGAGAGTGCTAACCTCAGACTGTTTGTTAAATCCAGGTGTGCTGGGACAGGAAGGAATACAAGGTAGAGGAAGTTTATCTTTACATTCTGGATGACATACTGCACGACAATCTAAGAAAACAAAGTTTAAAATGATCCTTTAGAGAGAAAGTAAAAGCTAAGAGTAAGCTAAGAGAAGATGACAGTGAAGTAAGACATTTACCTTTACACTTCATGGCAGGTTTGCTAAATCTGATGCGCTTCCCACACTGAAACACAAAATATTTTATTATAAGAAAAGTTAAAACCAAATAGAAATTAAAAGATAAAGCTGAAAGAAAAACAGAAGAAATGAAAGAAATGTGAAAATAAAATGGAAACTACATCTAAATTCAAAACAACAATCTTTGTAATCCTAATACTGGCATGACAAAGTCTGGTGTTCAGGATGATCCATCTCAAAATCGTTAGTCCATAATTTAATAAGTACCTCCCATCAGTCCAAGGGGTCTGGCTTCATCAACAGTCCACAATTCAATCAGAATTAATGCCCACTAACATTCAGACCATGGGACATATAATGTATAACATTCAGACCATGGGACATATAATGTATAACATTCAGACCATGGGACATATAATGTATAACATTCAGACCATGGGACATATAATGTATAACATTCAGACCATGGGACATATAATGTATAACATTCAGACCATGGGACATATAATGTATAACATTCAGACCATGGGACATATAATGTATAACATTAAGACCATGGGACAGATAATGTTAAGCATTCAGACCACGGGACAGATAATAAAAAGCATGTGGCAAACAAATAGATACTGACTTAACTTTCCTCAACTGTCCCAATTTCCCCAAAGTGGAAACTTTAGGGTGACCTAAAAACCTTTAAGTTCAAAATGAAACTTGAGACCCTGATTACGAAGCCAAGTTTAAAATCTAGTAGTCCAAAAGCTTTTTCAAACAAAACAAAGTTGCTCATGCAACTGAATTGAAAAGTTAAACTAAACAAGAGAACAATTTGCATGAATGTGATTAACATTGTTCACTGTTTCAATAATGAACATCAAAAAAAAAAAAGGTACGTACAGGAACACAGATCTCTGGCTTGATGACAGTCTTAGAGATAAAGATATGAACTCGATTTAATCCCCTGCCTGCAGAGTTGGCTTTTCTTAAAGTGGGAGTCCTGAAAAACATGGCAATTTTAATTCATTAACACAATTGGAATGTACTTAAAATTATCTATCATGGGTGTAGATCCCTTTCAATACTAGAAGCACCAACTTACTCAGGTGTGCTTTTCAGGATACTTTTCCTTGGCTGTGCATTAAAATTTCTGTTAGCACTGCTCTTACGTGAAATGCCATAAACATCATCATCACTATCAGCTCCACTATCTGAATTTGGTGAAAATTATTGAGCGAATATAAAAAAAAATACATTTATTACCTAATAAGATCAAAAATATTTTGCATATAAACATTTTTTAAATTACATGGTTCACAAAATTTATTTAATATTGCAAACCATTGCTCTATTTTATTTTTTGCCAAAATAAAAAAAAAATACAGGCAGAAAGTTAAAAAAAGGAAACAAAAATAAATTTCATTCAAGATATTTTTAAGACATGCAGCTCTGTTTGACTTATATGCTGATATGTAGCATTAAAACAAATGTATACAAAATGTGATCATATATTACCTGCATCATGCCCTCTCTTATCCAATGAAGGTTCACTAAAACTTTTATTTAATTTTGGTCCCATGTTTGTTTCTATAGTGGCACTGGGTTTGCCAGCAGCATCTATTGTAATGACAGCTGTCACAATAGAATTGTTATGATCCTGTCGGAGAAATAGAATGGTACATAAACAAAGAGACAAATTGCTAATGGCTAAGATTTCTGACTCTAGATACTAGACATGCTTACATTCTCATCTTTCTGTCTCTTAGGTGGTGTATTGTCCATATCCTCAGCTGGAGGGGCAGACGGACGCTTAAACTTTTTCCCATTTCTCAGTCTGGATTCACATAAAGGATCTTCTTCTGTCTTGTCATAAGAAACATCAGACAGAAACGAAGCAGAATGTTCCATAATTGTATTCAACCTGTAGAAAATAAAAAAGAGTATCATTCTGCTGCTATTGAAAACTACCATTGAAAAGCTGCAAATAATAATAGACAGACCTTGTATTGCTGGTATCCAACTGTGCACTCTGCCGATGGCTGTTTGCAATAGCTGCTAATCTGTCCCTATCATTTTCATGAAGAATACTTTTGCTGTTCTTATCATTCAACAATTCTCTAATAACTCCTATTTGGCGATCCTGAAATAAAAAATAAAATTTTGAATGGGCAGAATCTCAAATATGATAATATAATTAAGCCACTGCTTGATATACTAACCATGTCTTCTTTTTCTCGTTCAGCAGCCTTTCTTCTTTGAAGTTCATATTCAGCTTGCATTCTGAAAAAGGTTTTCACGTTTAAATGTAAACAAGAAATTTAAAACTAAATGTCTATGTGTTTATAAAATTAATGTCAAGTTACTTGTAAAATTGATAAACAAAAAATGCAGTTAATGTTTTATTTAAATTATGTATAACAGGTATTTAAAAAAATGCATTGAGAATGTTATGAATATACTTACCTAGCATGTTTCAACTGTGTATCTAGCGATGCTACTTGTGATTCTGCACGTTTAATTCTATCCTCTAGGCTTTCACATTTCTGTTCAGAACTGAGCCATTTTTTTCTTGCTTCATCTTGATTAGTAGCAAAAGTAATAAATTCTGAAAGGAAAAGTGAACCTTAGATTAATAATATAAATTTGTTATTTATGGGTAGAGCACTACATATCAGACTGAAAATACCATCTGGCCAACCGCTTTCTCAACTTCCCAACACTTTTAGTTTTGAATGGATTAGGCAAAACGCTCTCGGTAAAGGAACTGAGCGCAGCCATTGACATGCTTACACAGGGGAAAGCCCCCCAGCAGAGGCAGTATTCCTGCAGAAGCCATCCAGGCTAGAAAGCATGCCCTAATCAAGCCACCTTACGAACAGCTAAACCTGTGTTGGAAACAATGAATAGTCATCAGGAATAAAAAGATTCAAACTTAGCTACAATTTATAAAACCAAAGGTGCCCCCCTCTGTAATAGTTATAGAGGCATTTCACTGCTTAGCATAATTGGAAATACTTTTGCAAGAGAAAAACTAAAACGGATGCAGATCTTGTCAGAACAAGTTTATTCTGAGTCACAGTTTGGCTTTAGGGCAGGTAGATCTATAACAGGTCAAAAGCAGAAAACAAAAACAGCCCCTCTATATAGCTCTTATTGATTTGACTAAGGCTTTGACCTTGTCAGCAGAAGTGGTCAGTTTGCTGTACTAGAGAAAATTGGCTGTCCAAACAAGCTACAGATACTGGTGTCTGCTTTTCATGAAAATATGCAGGGCACTGTACAGTTTGACAGGTCCACCTCTATGCCATTCTGTATCAAGAGCAGAGTAAAACAAGGATGTGTTTTAGCTATTGACAAAATGAAAATTGGAAAAGCTTCTGCAGCACAGACTAAGGCCTGTACATATTCAGCTAGTATAATATATTCCTGTTTCTACACACTTATTAAACAAGTTGTTCAAATACCTGATTCACATCCTGTTTGCAGAACTTTTGCCTTTCTCACTAGGTCATCAAATTGGGCTACCAAGGACATATCCATCTAAAATACAGAAACAACTTTGTTATTACATAATGATATTAAATATAAAAAGATATGCATGAACTTATTCACATCAAAATATACATTTTAGACATTGCAGCATGAGCTTGACAAAATTGAATAAAGTAAAGTGCCCTATCAGAGCTTGCAATCTATAGGGCAGAAGATACAAAGGTCATCTTAGGGTTAATGAGTCAGCAAAATGACCAACAGCTTTACTTTCTCCAGCTAATGTTAGTTACCCCAATAGACTTGCTTGAACACAGAGGTGCCCTTAAAATCCCAAAATCAAAAAAGACAATTACCCCAACTTCAGAGTTTCAAACCTAGGAACCCTCTGTCTGGTAGCCAAGAGGTTTATCACTTGTTCACTACGACCTCAAAATTTAATATGGCACTAGAATTATCTGCATTGCAGCAATATTGGGGCCAAATGCTTACATGCATTAAAAAAATGTCATAAGTAAATTTTATTTAGAATGTAGATATGTAGATCTATAACTAGCATATTCTGTTGGTTAGATACATCATACAAGAAGCTACTTTGCATTCCATTTAAAATGTTTTTAGCCAAATCAGTGACAGTTCTCTTCAATACTAAAAGTGTTGAAACCAGTGATGGGAACTGACTTTGCACAAATTGTAGGAAATTTTCTACACCTGTGTTTGTGAACTGGCATGTTATGGAGAAATTATTTATTAGTATATTATTTAAATAATGTTACAAATAAATTACACTTAATGAGCTTTACAGTAAAGCACACAAAACTTCTCTAACAACTATACAAAATTAATGTGTTATAAAATCAAAGTATGTTTGAGTTTTTGAAATGCTTCAAAAGTATGAGCAACACTTCTGTTTGTTTCACTAGTCATTAAACTGTACACATGAATAAATAGGAACTTTACTTTGGGTTCAATAAAAATGCTTAAAATAGCAAATGTGAGAAAGCTGTTAAATCTCTGCAGAGTTCTTAAACAAGAGCAATCTTATTAGCAATGCTTTAGATGGAGATAATTCAATTTCAATAAAAATGCATATTTAGCATACATGTTCATTGGAGACTTCCTTGTGTGACACACTTTCATGCAAACATACATGGCAGAAACAAGCTGCACTGCCACACTAGGCTCTTAAACTTAAAGCATTAGTTTTTAAAGTTTTTAGAATAATCTAAGTATCATATTAGATTATATACATCTAGATCTAAGTCCATTATCTACTAATCTATACACTGATCTGTACATTTTGTTTTGCTTCCAGAAGATTTGTGATTATTAAATGTTATTGTTAGTTTTCATGTAAAGACCGCATCACAAACAACAATTGAAATGAAGAGATTAGAGACATTGTTACTATAGCAATTGGACCCCATGATGACATGCTAACTATTGTAAAAAATAAAAGCCAATTAAAACTTAAACTTGTGTTTTGTTGTCTTTTAGAAAGATCTACCAAAATTTAAAAATTTACTAAATAGATAATAGATCTAAGTTGATTGTGATTAAGTTTATTTTATTTAGATCTAGAGTTTTAAGTTTAGATCTAGAATGATTTGGACATTAAATTAATAAATGATTAATTTAAAGAAATAATTTCATAAAAATAGAATCTACATGAATGAACACTTTAAAAATCTTGATATAATATATATATATTTACAGTAAAGTGCGAAGTTCGAAAGCATTAAGCCCGCTGGCAGCAATTTTCAAGTTTGGATTTTTATAGCACTGTAACGGTCTGACCTATGAAAAAACTTATAGTATCTCTGAATTCCTTGTCCTTTTTTCTATAAAAATAGATCAGATTTAATGTATCACTAGGCTTAGTTAAAATTAAATATGAGGTCAAAGAAGTATAGGGTAGGTATCGCCAAGCATACTTTACCTCGATCGGATTTTTCCCCAGTTAGTAAGCTCTAATGGGTTGATGGAAGGTTCGAACAGATCAAAGAAAATATATCTAAAAACATGTTTTAATATTTAATTTTCACTATTAAGTCATTTTCTTTTACTCCAGCGCAAGAACACCATTTCCCACTCTCCACAACTTCAAATTAGTCTCTTTAAGCTGATGAGCCATCAGACTTAAAAATAGCCTTAAGCCCATTACCCATTTCCTTCACTACCGGGTAGTAAAAAAGAATAATTCCACACCTCCTGAGTTCGACCTCACCATGAACTTAGCCTTTACAAGGAAAAGGAAATAGTATGTGTCGGAAGTGAAGAAAAAAGGTGCATGCGCAGTAGCAATATAGTAGTAATTTGGTAAACATTCAAATAAAAAGGTTTTAGCAATAAAAAGTGAACTGTTCGAACCTCTCAACAAATCGGGGCTGATCGAACTTCGCACTTTACTCTATATTGTGTTTGATCTTTATCTTGTATACTATAGCAATACCAGCAATGAATAGATCTAGAATCTAGATCTATCATCTAGTAACCAATCTAGTTAGCAGTGATGCCCATAATACAGCCAGCCGATTTAATAAGTCTCTGCATCACTGTTGTATATTGTAAAATATTGTGTAGTATAAGTAAAGTCACTATAAAGTATAAGACTATTACTATACTAAATAAGTATAGATCTAGATATCTAGTTAGGTACTTCAACATCGCTATTTTTGTGCGCCGGAAGTGTGTTTAAAAGCTGGTCCTCGTGATTTCGGTCGCGTCACCGGTTACCGTCAGAAAAGTGTGTAAAACATCATTATTTTTTAACCGACCTTCTAGATTAGAGTACCATTTTGTCGGGGAGAAAATGGCGATTCTTTTGATACCAAATTTGACGGGATTGATTTACTAGATCGTTTTTTTTTTTAGTTTCAAAATTAGGGTGTGTTCCAGATATGATAACTTTTTTATTTTTGTTTTGTAATTATTTATATTGGTTAGTAATTTGTAGTATCCATATCTACATAAGAATCACGTGTGATTATTAAGCTATTTTGGATGGCGCTCTTGGTATATGAATGCCAAAAGTAGTAATAAAATACTTATAAAATATAATAAAAACGAAGTTTCCTTGTTTATTAATATAGATAATGAAGCAAAAAAACTCGTTAATGTAGATCTAGATTTAGTTAGTAATAGATCTAGAGAAGCAACAGATAAAGTAGAAAAAATCAAATTATTGTTTAATCATACGCTAGAGTGTAGATCTAAATCTAGGTCTAATACTTAGATTTAGGCTTAGATCTATTTTCTAGAATAGAAACAGAAATGCATAGAATGAAATCTAGAATTAGATAAGATAGATAGATATTTTATATAGAGATCTTTAATTGATTTGATACATACTAGTCTAGTCTACTAGTATGTATCAAATCAATTAAGTATACTTAATTGTCTTAATAAACTAATACTAGATCTAGAATGAGAATGTTGAGGACTAAATTTAGATCTATTTTTTTAATGTGAAATTTAATGGGAGAAAATCTGAGAAATAGCCTAACAATTAAAACAGCTTTTCAATATGACAATATATATATAAATTAGATCTAGTCTATCTAGTAGTAAGCTATAACTTCAATATTTCTAGTATAAGTATATAACTAGTACTAGTAAGGAGTAACTAGTATAACAGTATTATACTCAATTATACTGGTATAGGCCCAGTATGTGAGTATAGGGATAGGTAAACAATCCTAAACTAAAACTAAATGAAAAATGTGTTAAGAATTAGAAATTTTAAATGAAGTTGCTTCACATTGCTTGCCACTGCCTACTCAGTTACTCAGTCACTGGCACTTTGCTTCAATTTCTCTGTAATCTCAGAGTCATGAGAGTGACGGTTCGGCTTTTAGTTCAAGTGAAGTTCTTCAATTCAATGACTTCATCAAGTTCATCACTCAGAGTCATTCATGATTCACTCAATTTACTGGACTTGTTTCATTTTCACATGAATTATGATGAATGATGATTAATTATTGTAATGAATTAAATTACTAAAATTAGTCTAAGTCTAATTAGAATTAGATCTAGATCTACATCTAGATCTATTCTATAACAAGATCTAGATCTAGATCCAGATCTAGATTCTATAACTATAATTAAAATATTTATAAATAGAGAGAGTAGAGAGTCTAACTAGATCTAGATTCTAGATCTAATATAATTAATTCATTTTAATACGATTATTACGATTCACTGTTTGACTTTACAGTAAATTACTGATTAACTAGGACTAAGACTAAGTGAATTATCCTTACTTAGTCAACTTAGTTAACTTAGACTTAGATCTAGATCTAGAATCTACTAGATCTAATGACAAATTCTAATGATCTAGCTAGTGATTTAGCTTAGACTGGCGGCTTAGTTAAGTAAATAAGTTAGTGAGTCACAGTGAGTGCAATAGATTAGATTAAATCCAAAAAGTAAACGAATTACCCTGGACTTTTTAAGCGTCATATTATTGTAGATTATCGCATAAAAAATAGTTTAGCTTAGAAAGGTACAACAGACTTAATCCATTAAATCCATAGAATCTAGATCTCGGGCAAGGCTTTTATTTTCCGCCGCCTCAGTTTCAAAACGGTTTACGAATAGAACCAATCAATGCGGGTTTTGTAACCAAGGGAAATAATTCCCATATTTACTTTTTTTTTCACGTCCCTAGATATATATGAGCTCCAATCAAAGTGCTATGACTCTCTTTGTAATCTTAAACTTTAGTGTTAGTGCTTTCCCCTATATTAGTCTTTGATCACGTAGGTTGACGGTATCTATGTCGAGAACATTATCGGACTGAGAACTGAAAATAACCAGAACTCAAAAATATTAAAAACGGGAATAGTAGCATATGTTGCATTTTAATGATCCACAATTGTCATCAGGTGGTGGGGTGACATTATTCGATTTTCTTCCAATCTTTCTTTACTCTTGGGCATGATCAATAAAAACGAAATTATCTTATATAATACAGACGTTACTAAGACATACTGCTAATTGAAGAACCTGGAGATGCCTTTTGTGAATAACTTAAAAAACAAAAAATTAAGGAAGGTGGTAATTTGTAAACCATTACCTAGTGGCGTAGTTAGGGGAGGAGGGGGGGTCCTAATTTGAAAGCCCCCTCCCCCACCCGGTCCCTACTGAGGGTCCGAAAAAATATTTAAATTAAATAAATTTTGTTATATAAGTTAGTGACCCTGTTCCTGTTGTATGTTTTCCGCATAGATCAATTAACTCTTTCATGGAGTAATTTCCATAGTTCTGAGTAGTGCAGTATTACTCTCATGGAGTAACTTGTCATTTATTTCCATATATGGTTTGTTTCATTATCATTAGAATCGTTAAACTTTTATATATTTTTAAAATTATTTATGGATACGAGAGTTATTGTTTCTATTTTAAATTGGATGCCAAACATTTTATTGTTAAAAGATTTTTTTAATGTTTCATCAATTTTTTTTATGTGCCATGAAATATCAAGGACAAAGGCAATATATGTGTGAATGAATAAAAGACTTAGTGGGGAAATGAGTTCTGATGTAGGACTGTCAATAGTGGGAAAATAAGTTCTGGTGTAGGACTGTCAACAGTGGGGAAATAAGTTCTGGTGTAGGACTGTCAATAGTGGGGAAATAGGTTCTGATGTAGGACTGTCAATAGTGGGGAAATAAGTTCTGATGTAGGACTGTCAATAGTGGGGAAATATTATAGGTTCTGGTGTAGGACTGTCAATAGTGGGAAAATAAGTTCTGGTGTAGGACTGTCAATAGTGGGGAAATAGGTTCTGGTGTAGGACTGTCAATAGTGGGGAAATAGGTTCTGGTGTAGGACTGTCAATAGTGGGGAAATAGGTTCTGGTGTAGGACTGTCAATAGTTGGGAAATAAGTTCTGATGTAGGACTGTCAATAGTGGGGAAATAAGTTCTGGTGTAGGACTGTCAATAGTGGGGAAATAAGTTCTGATGTAGGACTGTCAACAGTGGGGAAATAAGTTCTGATGTAGGACTGTCAATAGTGGGGAAATATTATAGGTTCTGGTGTAGGACTGTCAATAGTGGGAAAATAAGTTCTGGTGTAGGACTGTCAATAGTGGGGAAATAGGTTCTGGTGTAGGACTGTCAATAGTGGGGAAATAGGTTCTGGTGTAGGACTGTCAATAGTGGGGAAATAAGTTCTGATGTAGGACTGTCAATAGTGGGAACATGAGTTCTGATGTAGGACTGTCAATAGTTGGGAAATGAGTTCTGGTGTAGGACTGTCAATAGTTGGGAAATAAGTTCTGGTGTAGGACTGTCAATAGTTGGGAAATAAGTTCTGGTGTAGGACTGTCAATAGTGGGGAAATAAGTTCTGATGTAGGACTGTCAATAGTGGGGAAATAAGTTCTGGTGTAGGACTGTCAATAGTGGGGAAATAAGTTCTGGTGTAGGACTGTCAATAGTGGGGAAATAAGTTCTGGTGTAGGACTGTCAATAGTGGGGAAATAAGTACTGATGTAGGACTGTCAATAGTGGGGAAATAAGTTCTGGTGTAGGACTGTCAATAGTGGGGAAATAAGTTCTGATGTAGGACTGTCAATAGTGGGGAAATAAGTTCTGGTGTAGGACTGTCAATAGTGGGGAAATCAGTTCTGGTGTAGGACTGTCAATAGTGGGGAAATAAGTTCTGGTGTAGGACTGTCAATAGTGGGGAAATAAGTTCTGGTGTAGGAATGTCAATAGTGGGGAAATAAGTTCTGATGTAGGACTGTCAATAGTGGGGAAATAAGTTCTGGTGTAGGACTGTCAATAGTGGGGAAATAAGTTCTGGTGTAGGACTGTCAATAGTGGGGAAATAAGTTCTGGTGTAGGACTGTCAATAGTGGGGAAATAAGTTCTGGTGTAGGACTGTCAATAGTGGGGAAATAAGTACTGATGTAGGACTGTCAATAGTGGGGAAATAAGTTCTGGTGTAGGATTGTCAATAGTGGGGAAATAAGTTCTGATGTAGGACTGTCAATAGTGGGGAAATAAGTTCTGACGTAGGACTGTCAATAGTGGGAAATGAGTTCTGGTGTAGGACTGTCAATAGTGGGGAAATCAGTTCTGGTGTAGGACTGTCAATAGTGGGGAAATAAGTTCTGATGTAGGACTGTCAATAGTGGGGAAATGAGTTCTGATGTAGGACTGTCAATAGTGGGGAAATAAGTTCTGGTGTAGGACTGTCAATAGTGGGGAAATAAGTTCTGGTGTAGGACTGTCAATAGTGGGGAATAAGTTCTGATATAGGACTGTCAATAGTGGGGAAATAAGTTCTGGTGTAGGACTGTCAATAGTGGGGAAATAAGTTCTGATGTAGGACTGTCAATAGTGGGGAAATAAGTTCTGGTGTAGGACTGTCAATAGTGGGGAAATAAGTTCTGGTGTAGGACTGTCAATACAACTGCAGTTCAAACGTGTTGGGGAGTGGGGCAGATGTGCTGGACACGCTGATGAAAAACTGTTACTTTTTCCTGAATGATGAAATACAGGCAAATCGCTTGCTCAATGATGCCAATGAAGCACGAGCACGTTTCATCCTCAAACCAGTATCACAAATCACAATCACCCATGGGCATATTGAGGAAGTATAGCTTCATATGGTAATGATATATGTGCTCAAACCTTCTAACCTCCACCCGAATACTGCACAGGATACTTTCATTGCATCCTATGAGAGATCATAGTCAAAACTTAAGTTAATCAAAAGGTTAATCTCAGGAGCACAATAGCGCAAGAAAGACATAACAGCATGGCTTTAATGTCAGTGAAGTCAAAAATACTAGACAGCATTTATCTAAATTCTAATAAATGTTATAGATGCCTTTGCTGCACAGAAAGCACGACGTGAGGTGATATGAATTGAAGTTTGTCACTTGTGTATTATCTCGCCAACAAAGGTATTATTCATTAAAACAGTCTTAATGATTTTTTTTTATTTTACTGTACCTATTTGAATGTAGACTTGTATATTTATTAAGTACATTAAAAATTATCTCATCTCGTGATGTCGAATTTCAAAATGCAGGGGCCCCTTAGGAGGTCAACTTCCATGGGCCCCCCTAATCCCTAGCTACGCGTCTGGTTTCACATGGTAGACAAGCTGAAGTATTTCCGATTATTTCCTAATCAAATTTATAGGCCTACCATTCAATGCCTAATTTTAGAATATCACTCCGTCAATTTTTTTTTTATACTAGCCTACTAAAAAATCAAAGTTGTAAATATTTAATTGCTATTTCCCCTAACTTTTACAATGTCACTTGTACTTGTTGTAAGTTTTAGGCCTACCGGACCGGTATTAAAGATAATAGTAGGCCTCATTTAGTGAATGATTATTTGCTTTGATTTTGTTTATTTTAGGTGAGATTTTAATACTAAACCATCACTTGCCCCAGCACAACCAATGGGGTTTTGAGTTTAAAACCCCCTACCAGGGGGTTTTGAGTTTAAAACCCCCTACCAGGGGGGTTTGAGTTTAAAAACCCCTACCAGGGGTTTGAGTTTAAAACTCCCTACTAGGGGTTTTCAGTTTTAAAACCTTTACTTGGGGTTTTTGAAGTTAACTCCCCCTCTTCTATAAAACAAAACAAAAAAAAAATGCAAACGAAAATCCCCTAATTCCAAGAGCACATTTAAGGGAGATTTTGATTTTAAAACCCCCTCCAAAATTTATGATAAACCCCCTCTTCAATATAAAAAAAAGCTAATTATACGCTCTCAAAATGTTATGAGCGTAGTTAAATGGGTTTTGACTTAGTTTTGAGTTTAAACCCCACTTCAGTGGGGTTTGAAGGTAAAAAAATACCTCTTTAAAAATAAAAACAAAGCAAATTATACACTCAAAATGTTATGAGTGTAGTCATCTTCAGTGTAAGAAAAAAAGCAAATTACGCACTCAAAATGCTATGAGCGTTGCCAAAAAGGGTTTTGAGTTTAAACCCCCATTCAGAGGGGTTTAATGCTAAAAAAATACCTCTTCAATATAAAAAAAAAAGCAAATTACACACTAAAATTATTTGAGCGTAGCCAGTCCAATCGGGGGTTTTGAGTTTAAACCCCTCTTCTACGTTTGTTTAAAGTTTAAAACCCCTACCGATGGTTTTGAGTTTAAGATCCCCCTACAGAGCATTTTGAGTTGGAAAACCCCGAACAGATGATTTTGACGATAAAACTTCTCTTTTCGATATAAAATCTAAAGCAAACTACAGTCACTTAATTCCAAGAGCGTATTCAAGAGAGGTTACACATTTTTACCAGTGTCAGGGCTCCCTAATAAACTGCAGTGAATAGTCATCTGCCGAAATTGAAAAACACTAAATGTGGCTCAACAAAGATGGCTAAGACAGATTTTAGGAGTCAGTTATAGATCAAGGAAATCCTATGCCGAACTGGGAGTCGACCCTTTAGTAAGATTGTGAGAGAGCGACGCATGAGGTTTGCGGGACATGTTCTCCGACAAAATGAATTACGCATAAGAAGAGTTGCAATGATATCCTAGTACAACTTGACGCCACTCATTCATTGAGGTTCTCATGGCAGGTGGGAAGAGGCTTCAGACATTACCAGTGACAGATTTTTATGGAAACAGCTTGACGTCAAATGCTCCGAACGGCGCGGTAGTGTCTAAGTCAGTAAGAATAGCACATTAGGTTTTTGAAAAAAACTTTTTAATAGCAGGAAAATGCACTGTAGATACCTCAGAATATGCATTTTGTTGGTTTTCAATATCAGAAATAGTGCTTGGCGGCGGGGTTTCGCCCCGCGCTGGGGGAGCTCCAAGCGCTCCCCCAGACCCCTTTGCTAGTATTGGCGGGGAATCTACAATTTTTCCACTAACTCATGGAAGAACCTATTGTAAGCACAATAAACGTCTTCCGAAAGAATGAAGGGTCAGAATGCAATAAAGATTATGTACACACACACATACATAAATACATATAAAAAAAAATTCGCGGGAAGGGGGGAAATCCACCCCCCCCCCCGAAAAAAAATCCTGGCTACGCCCATGGTAGGCCTAATACCATGTTTTTTTTTACTACAATTACAGACTTTCTAGCTGAACACAAAGCACTAAAGTTACAGATCGATAGCGTCTTGATTAGGCATTGCCTACGCTTCTGGCCATTTGCTAAAGTTGTTGATTCCTACTAAGATATACTTGTTCCCTTGTTACATGGATTGCGATCCTCTCAGAGGGAACACCAAGGTGTAATGTTGCATTTCCTCCCTTGTTTATAATTGATATAGAAACCTGTTAGTGTTATAGTTTTTGACGACAAATATAAAACACATTTACATTTCATCTCACTCTCTAATATAAATGGTCTGGGTGGCTGCACACTGTCTTAAATCCGGCACTGATACCATGGCTCAAGCTTTTTTCCATTCTAATGTGACTCAAGCTGAACTAGTGGGAAAAGGTTTTTTTCTTAAGCCTAGAATCTAGTTCTAAGACTTAGACGTGATGGATGGCTGGTCATGGACTGTCGTTTGGTTGTCACGAGTTTATTCCCAGCCCTCTGCCATCCCCATCGTCCTGCATGAGGTCTGGACCAAGAAGTTGATAATCTTCAACTCTGAAGAAGACCCGAAACATGTCAACATTTTTATTTAGTTTTACTGCATGGTAGGATTGAAGTAATAAAATCTGTTTGAGGCAAATTCCGCTTTGATTTGTGAATGGACATCGTTGTGGATCTATCGGATACAGTGACGACACACTGAAACAATGACACGAATAAGACAACGTAATACATCTTTATGACGCGTATAAGGGTAGCCGTGTGTGTGACAAAGTTAACACAGGCCAGCGTACTGACCGCGGTCAAGCGTGACGAAAGACGAGGAAAGTAGCGCCAGTGTGAACACACCACGTGCAAATCACTCACAATATGATCACGTGTTCCTCTACAAAGAAAACAAACTGGCGACTAGTCCTTGACGTTTACAATCCAGTACGAGTGCAGCAGTGGGCTTACAGTCAGTGTTTTGTCTTGCCATTGTGCTGAGTTTGGCGCCGCCGTTTTGGCCTGAGACATAATTTGACGATATTTTAATAAGCACGTAGCTTTTATAACAATGTTTATTTCACTCTACCATAATATTGTATGTATAGTATGAATTCTAACACCGTCCAGCGAATTGTTTTTTTAAATATAAAGGTTTTTGCTTATTTCATGAATATAGGCTTATAATAAGTCAGATTCCTGAATGGTAACGACATGCTATCCCCTCCCCTTTATTTATATGTGAGTTCTGCTAATCGCACTGGATGACATTTTTCGATTTCTTTCCAAAAGACAATTTTTTATATTTGACATTAGTGTAATATACGAACTATCTAAGTGTCATACTTTAATATAACAAAAACAATGTTAACATCTAAAGCTTTATTGGGAAGGGGTGATTTGGGTGACATCTCGCATTGACGCATGTATAGTTAAACAAATGAAGACAAGACCAGCACCAAGCACTGGGCGTTGGCGTCATGCGTCTGGCGATCATCTCCTTGGGACTGGTCATGACCTGTGACACATATCCCGCCCCCTCTCTTCTGCGCACATTTCACTCCTTGTATATACTTTTTCCTCCATACCTTCCCTCTCTCATACTCAAGACGATAATCTGTTTCTAGCACTCCACTTGACATCACTAGGTGCGAATTTATAATCCTTAATTCAGAGAGTGGCCCAATGTCAACGCCTTTCTTCGCCCCTACGTATAAGCTCACGTAGTTTGGACCATTCACTATTCATTTTTCCAGCAAGCTGACAGACTAGAAAAACGTTCTATTATATTTTTAACTGAAAACCTGTGGCAGTCTACATAAACAATGAAAAAAGTCCAGTCGCATGAAGGACATCTGTATCTTTAAGAAACTTAAATACCAAAAATAGCGGACACAAATATTTCTTATTCTGTACCTGAAAAATATGTCTTCACACAAACACTCATGAAAAATATAGATATACAGAATTGTTGTTTAGAGAAATAATACAATAAACGTACGTAATGTATTTCGCGCTAAAACGTCTTAAGTTGGGTCATGTTGTACCGGCACAGCATTTACAATCGTAGCAATATTATTAAAGCATTAGAAAAAAAAGATAAGGGGCCTCAACTTACTTTGATCCGGCCCTGGATATAAAATGTTTAAATATAAAATGTTGAAAGACTTAACACACAGCTGTGTTTGATAAAGCTACATTATCTCCCCATGTTTTGTATGACAAGAAGTTTGGGTTTGTTTAATCCAATGAAGCTATCATTCGTTTTTTTTCCCTTTATTTTTGAGTGATTGACTTGTCCAACCAAGGTATAGCAACGAAGTATGAACATAAACTTGTTTGTTTGTTTGATTTGAGGCACATCGGCACAATTTAGGCCATGTCGTGCCTGAAGAACATAAACAAACTTGTTTCAATATTTTGTTCTTAAAATGGTTAGGAGAAAAAGAGGATTAAAAAGAAATTGAACAGATTTGAGACTTGCTAGGGGGATGGTAAAATAAATAGATCTAGTTTCATCTTTCATATTACAAAATGAGAAAGATTGAATCACTTAAAACAAAGATAAAATGTATATTTCAAATAAAACACTTAAAACCAAGATATATTGAATGCTTCAAACAAGGCATCTTAATCTTTAGCAACCAATCTTAAGACTTCAGGATCTAACAGACACATATAAGATGAAAGTTAACATGTTTTATTGAATAATATACAATTTAGTTCAAGAAAAAAATAAAGACATGTACACATCAGCCACGCTGATCAATGTAATATGCTTTCACTGCATTACCGGAGTCTTGTTAACAGAAGCTGTCCACAGGTCAGCAGGCGACATCACCATTCAGTGGCAGCTGCCTGACTAACAACTTGAAAGTCAACAGACTGTAACACTTGTATAGCTCACAGTGATTACTGATATGATGAGTCTAGTCCCCCGTAGAATTAGATCCAATAGATAAGTGCTAGTCATTCTCTCAAATCAATATAGGAAAATTAGATAAAACAAAGGGCAACCATCAAATAATTTGACCATGTATTCAAGTTTTATAAATATAAGCTTTGCAAAAAAAAAAAAAAAAAAAGTATATATATATAAAATAAATTAAAAAAATTTATAAACTATATTTAGAGATGCTTGAAGCCACTATATTTGTAATAAGCCAAGATTTGGTCTTGAAACTACAGTATTTTCAGGGTTTGGTTTAGCAGTAAGAACATAATGACTAAATCAAAAATGGATTCAACATATTGCTTGACTACAAAATGTTTCAGGACATACAGAGCAATGGGAAGCAAACATTTTATTGTACAAGTGACACATTTTGGTTGTCAACAGAGAGTAAGTTCAGTTTGTACACAAGCAGTTGATCGACTGGGATTAAAAAAATACAAATATAATGACTGGTTTATGAAGTTAGGGTTTAATATGTTAACATTAGAAGAAAACAAGCCGCCCGTCTAGCTTGTGCAACTAAAGACTTGTACAAGTTGATATAATAGTGTGAAGGGACAAAGGAAGCATGTAGTAACAAAATACTGCAAACAGCTTCTAGTGCTTCGGGAAAGTATGCATAGATTTAATGTTGTCTTCTTTGTAGAGCCTTTGCGGCTGTAGATACAGAAGTGAGTACGCAATATCTTCTATAACGCTATTTAGAAGTCTATAAATGGATTCAATCACTGCCAAGCAAAAAATGAAATATTAATAAATATTAGCAGCAGAAAAAAATGAAGGAATGTCAATATAACAAATTAAAATGAATTTAAGACTGAAGTATTAACCAACAATTTGTTCTAAAGAGATCAACATTTAACATTAAAAAATTCTATCAGAAAAAGAATATAATATTTTGAATCATTCACAATAAAATTTAATTCATAAAATCTTTTTTAAAAAAATACAGGAGAAATAAAAAAAATATTAGTGTGACCAAAAAAAAAACAAAACAAAACCATTCCACTTATAGACTTCTGAGTAGCAACTAATTTCACAAAGTCCCAACTATGACATGAATGTGGCTGACTTAATGAAATGTCAATGCACTTTTATTCATCCTAAAACAGCAAGTTCCTCAGTCCTGTCTGAATGTCTTTCCTCTGCAAATGTGAAAAAAGAAAAAAATGACCAAAAAAAAAAAAAATAACTTGTATGCAAAATCATTAAATCAAATTTTTATTACAATAAAAAAAATTAGATCAACATGAATGACACTATCATCATAACTGATGTAGTGATAAATTGTAAGACAAGGCAATGTTTCATGACAGCTATCATAAAGATATTATTAACAAGACAAATACATATGAAAATGGAATACATACAAAAATATCTCACTTATAAAGATGGAATTTAATTTTGGAGAAAGACACAGCAAATTTTACGTTATCTAGCTGCTAAGCTCACTATTTCAATGTTATAAGCATAAAAGTACAACAAAAACTGTACATATACACTACATTTAACACAATAAAAAGAATTGAAAAGGAATATTGAACTTGTAATAAAAAAAAATTTGCTTTAGTTAATTCCATTCTGTATTTTATAATTGTCACATATTTGTTTTGTTAAAAAATGATTAGAACTTACGTAATTGTTTTCTTTTCCCTATCTTTAATTTCAGGCCTGGCTCTGTTCAGCACTTTAAGAAACTCTGACGTTTTTGCTCTCATACTTTGATGAATGTATGCCTAGAATACAACAAAAGTAAACAATATCAAATTAGGCCTATATTCAACTGAAGATTTTAGCGTTCCCAAATTGTAAATAGCAATGAGTTAAGCCCCCCCCACATTAAAATGTATGTTGATAAGTTGAAATCATACCTCCAAAAAAAAAAAAAAAAAAAAAAAAGAATTCATCTTTAGTGTTTCCTAAGCATTTAAATGCTACTTTTTAATACATTAGAAAACACACACAAGCTTGCACTACAGAAGAATAACTTTTTTAAAATATGAGATGTAATTCAGCTAAAACTGTCGCAATCTGAAGTTGGAAATTTTCTTAAATTGACATAGATTTGTAAAAATAATATTTCATTCTTACTATAGCAGTTGACTTGCTTTCCATCAGTTTTAAGTAAATTACAACCAAAATAACTCTACGGGCTTTTCTACAGCTGTGTGCGAAATATTTTCGTTAAATCTACAGTAGATCTAGACTCTAATTTAAGTCACTAAATTCGCGGACTTTTCACGGCTGTGAGAGAATTATCTTCACTCTATTCTATTGGATTAGCGTAAATTAAGTCTAGATCTAAGTCTAAGTCACTAACTTCGCTGACTTTTTTCGAATTATCTTCACTGAATCACCGTAAATCTAGTCCCTAAAATTCGCGGACTTTTCACGGCTGTGTGCGAATTATTTTCACTGAATCTACCGTAAATCTAGAGTCTAGATCTAAGTCACTAACTTCGCGGACTTTTCACAGCTGTGAGAGAATTATCTTCACTCTATTCTATTGGATTAGCGTAAATTAAGTCTAGATCTAAGTCTAAGTCACTAGATTCGCGGACTTTTTCGAATTATCTTCACTGAATCACCGTAAATCTAGTCCCTAAAATTCGCGGACTTTTAACGGCTGTCTGCGAATTATTTTCAATGAATCTACCATAAATCTAGAGTCTAGATCTAAGTCACAAAATTCGCGGACTTTTCACGGCTGTCACTGCTTCTACAGTCTAGATCTAATTAAGTCACTAAATTGGCGGACTTTTCACGGCTGTGTGCGAATTATCTTCACTGAATCTATCGTAGATCTAGACTCTAACTCAATGTCACTAAACTTCGCGGACTTTTAACGGCTGTGAGAGAATTATCTTCACAAGATTCTAGTGATTTAGCGTAAATCTAGAATCTAGCGTATTTCTAGAGCAATCTAGACATTAAATGTACCAGTATCTAGATCCTTAAATTAACTAAAATTCACGGAGTTTTCAGGTTAAGCGCGAATTATCTTCACTAGATCTAACTTAGATCTAAATCTAGATACTATTTCTAGGAAAAAAAAAAGGATACAAAATGCGTAACGCGACAGGTTAAATTCGTATTTGATATTGTGTAACAAATACGCATTTTGCGTAACGGTAGGCAGGTCTGTGTTACCTTTGAATATTTTTGATGTTCCTGCACTTCCAGTACCACTTCACTATGGCTATGTGTTTATAAAAAAAACCACTCCATTCATTATAGCCACTGCATTTTATCGATCTGAGCATGCAACAGTGGAAGTGATGCTAAATTTATCATGCAGAGAAGAAACTATATACTGCACATAAAAATAAGAATTGTAACCACTAGTCAACTTTCCCCCAAAACATTTACCTCTAGAGTAAACAGATTTACATTGTTTGATCCGAACAAAAAAAAAAAAAGAATAAGTTGCAAAGTGTTATCTTGTACAAGCAAAATATATAATTTAAAAAAAAACAACACACAAATAAACAAAGCTTATTTATGCGGAAGAACCCCTCAAAATTCTGGCAAATATGTCAATACTGCATGAATAAACTCCCTTTTTTCTATATAACTAAATTAATTTTTTACCACTAATATACTAAATAATTAAATTCTTGTATTGATTTATGTATTATCATCAACTATGAATAATTGTGCAGCTTGATCTGGGAATGGAAGGAGGGAAAAACTTCCTATAATTAACTAATTAGGGGCACAGTAGCTAAGTGCTTGGTTTCCAAACTTTGGGACACAGGTTCAATCATTGGCCAAAAGAAACATGATGTTAACATCATCTGCCCTATTGATCTCAAGTCTGAAAGGGGAGTTTAATTAACTAATTGGTCAGACCTGCCTACCAAAAAAAGTCCAAATGCGTAACGCTGATGGTCATAATGCGTATTTTGGCACCAGAATGCGTAACACTTACGCGATCCACTATTTTGTCATATATATATATATATATATATATATATATATATATATATATATATATATTAGATCTAGATGTCATGATTAGATCTATAATCTAAATCAATACGACAATAGAGATGATATCTAGACTAGATCTGGATCTATGTCTATATAATGAATATAATCTACTCTAGATCTGGGCTCAAGAGTGTTACCGATGCCGTGGATCCGCTACAAACGTAGGTCTACTCCAAACTTTCGTAGGCCTACCTTCATTCTTGATCTATCCTATACTAAGAATCTAGTCTAGATCTAGACTAGATGGTAGTATAGTTATCGATCTAGATCTAGTCAATCTAAATCATACTACAAATAAATTGGATCTAGATTGTAGAGTAGAGTAATGTAGAGAATCATGACATAACGTAAGCACATGACTAGCTAGACTCTAGCTAGATCTATTCCTGTATAACATGTTAATAATGTTATCTACATTCTAGATCTAGACTAGATATCTACAATGTCACTCAATGTGTTTTGAATTGATAGCACTTCGATATTTGTTTTCTATAGAAATAAATACGGGAATCAGGGATTAAACATAATTAATTTCTACTAATGAACTTACAAAAAAAAAAAAGTCACGTTGGTGTATCAGCTAACTGACGGTACCAACCCGCCACTCCCTCACTCTCGCGTTCTTCATTTCTAGACTAAACCTAATTGCTTTTAAGAACCAATCAACGTATAGATCTGGACACAATGTGTTCCCCCACCTTTTTCTGTCCCCCCCCCCCAACAGGACGGCTTAGCGTGACCTCCGTGACCGCTCGTAAGCTAGTCAAGAGAGGAAAAAAAAAAAGGATACGAAATGCGTAACGTGACGGGTTCAATGTGTATTTGCGTACTGACGGTAATTTTTGGGAGATTTTGCGTAACGAATACGCATTTTGCGTAACGGTAGGCAGGTCTGATTGGTATTTTTTTTGACTGATTCATGTTTTGCTATGTTAAAAAAATGATCATGTAAAGTTTCAACTTGATCAGAGAATAGGTGAGGGAAAAATAATGTGCATAAAAATTGTACCAGACAGAGTGGGTTGATTTAAACTTAAAAAAAAACAAAAAAAAACAACTCATTAAAGAGAAAGAGTGGTGAACATACTATTGGAATTTTTTTTTTGCAAAAAAAAAAAAAAAAAATAAATAAATAAAAAATAACACTGAAACAAATGAACTAAAAACTACTAAAATAAAGATCCAATGCTAATACCTTTGAACATTTTATATGATAATGAAGATAGTCTCTCAACATATGAATTAGATTGATGGTGTTGTCTCTAGCAGCTTTGCTTGTGTGTCTTGGGAACAAAACTAGAGAAAAGAACCAAACATAGAACAGGAAAAAATCTAGTAATAATTAGTGGTGGTGTCAAAAGTTTTAAAGCTTGATCACATTAAGAACAAAACAAAATAATAGAAAGAAGCATTGGGAATCATTTTTAATATGATCAAAATAAATAGAAAAATTAGTCATTATAGCTAAAGTTGAATCTCAAAAAGGTAATCTATAGTGTAAGTTGTATTTGGCACCATTTAAGTCATAAAGTCCCCATGCACTAAGCTAATGTAGAAATATCTAGAATGGCAATGTTAAGATTTAAGTTTATGTTTTATGCTATGAAGTCTTTTGGGATCACTATATTATATAAAATGGATCAAAATGGCTAATGTTGGGAGAAGGTCAGTTGCAGACAATGTGAAACAACTAGCAATCTGTGGCATCAGAAAAAAGTTTTCCGCCCTTAACTCTTTCAGTGCGGCGTTACTCTCAGCGAGTAAATGATGAAAAACTCTTTTTTCCCTATCAAAATAATTTGCACTGAAAGAGTTAAAGGGTATATTAAAGGGTCATGATAAGGTCCATTTAATCATTGTTTTGCTCTATCTTTCTGTCTATTGCCATTTTATGTCTTGCATACTTTGAATTCTAATCTATTGTTTGTTATATCTACTTGAATAAATAATACTTATTGATATGGTTAATAGTCCTATTACAAATCATCTTCAAAGATATATCCATCTCTCTATGATGTATGGGATGACAGTAAAATCTTAAACTGCTAACTTCATTAAATATGGTGATGTAAAAATATGTCAGTTACATCGATCCAACAGAATGCAGTCAACATATCTGCATTTTTATAGAACAACCAACAAAAATAGCCATCACAATAAATCTCAATACAACTCCTATCAAGCACCAAAAAAAAATGTTCTAACTCAATAAGATGTGATGTAAGCAAATACATATTGCATAACTCAGTCCTGACAGTAAATGTTAACTCTTTCTCTCCTAACTGACAGTATCATTGTTGATTTGACTATATTAAATTATTTTTTTTGTTTTATAAACATTAATTGTGTTACATAAAAAGAGGATGCAGCATGCATTCCCATTTAATTCTATACTAAATAGTTGTGTTTTTTTTTTAATTACAAATTTATTCAAGTTGAATTATAACATGGAAGTGAACTACAATGAGCAAAATGAATAGGTCCATCAGATATTGGACAATAATTATGTGGAGAAAGAGTTGAACTCAAAATTAGACATTGGCCCAACCAATGCACTCATACATATCATTTGCTTATTTCTCAAATGTAACAATGTACTGAATTCATTAGGTTAAAAAGAGTAAAACCCAAAACATTTATAAAATTATAATTTGCTGAAAATGTAATCAGCTTACCAAATGTGATGTAGCCTATGTTTTCCCCTGTGCGTGCATCTGTGTTCTGCAGCTCTTGTGGTGGCTCTTTATGACTAAATAGTACTTGAGGAGCCTGTTGATATTTTCTACGACCTTCTTTAAATTCCTTTAATCAGGATGAAAAGTAGTTCAGTTACAAAAATATTTTTCAATTAAACAGAAAAAAAAACTATTTTAGAACACTACTTGGTATATAAAAAGACTTCTAGCAAATGACCATGAATGAAAAATCACATATCATAATATAATATATTGAAATTTATAGAAAAGCTGTTTTAGTTATATTCAAAGAGAATTGACTTTTTAACATAGTTGAGATGTATTATTATTCAATTATCTTAAATAGATCAGAGGGGATACCTGCATAAAAACTTTGCCTATCACAATATCATCATTATCTTTAAATATGGTACTGAAAATGACAGTCACTCTGTCTTTTTTGGCCTCAACATACCTGCGGGAAAAAAAAATGTTTCTAATCAACATATTAAAAACAAAGTTTTTCAACATCATGGATTGTTCATATCTAGACAGAAAACAGTCTGACAAATGTACCATTTCCTTATGAACTAAAAGTACTTTAAAAGTGCTGGTAGAAAAAATCAAACAGGTGCCCAAAATAACCATGAGTTAAAAGCTATTGTGCTTAGTAAGTCATAACTTCTAGATTTCTGACAAGCAACTGTGCCTAATGAGGTGGAGATGCATAGAAATATAAAAAGCAGCATTGTTTCCTATTCATAGGCTCCAAATAAATATATAGATATTTGAAATCGTTTTTCACTTCCGACGAAGTAAGTAATTCTGGGAAATAAATAGTCATCTGTAGACCAAGAGTAGACTATATGCACAATATATTGGTCATTTGTAGGCTTCTACAAATTGGCCTATCTATTTAACAATTATGAGGATTTAAATAAACAACAAAAAACTATAACTCTTTTAACTTGGCTTTAGCTGTAATGAAAAATCAAATACATTTTTTAAATGACATTAAAATCATCCTTAAATTTCTTTCTGAAAGAAACATTAACAAGGTAAACTGTTCCTAAGGTATTAGCAATGAAGCAAGAAACAAGCTGGGCATGAGATGGGCTGATGCAAAGACAAGACTAACTTACATTGTTTCATCATCACGGTAATGAATGACTGCCCTAGAATTTTCATCAACACCATTTTCTTGAAACTGAAAATATTTCTCAAACACAGATGCAAAACAGTTGCGCTTCAGTAAGCTGGCCTTGTTCACCAACTCTTGCCAATTGTCAGGGATTTTTTCAAGATCAAAGACGATTGACACATTGTAACCTGTAATGATGTTAATACCATTTATTCATTTCAGCTGGAGCTAGATGTCATAACTTGCAAAATACATGTCTTACAAGACATGTTTTTAAACAATTAATCAAAAACCAGTTAATGTTTTCTTTAATTTAGGATGAAAAAGTTGTAGAGGCATATCTTTTAGTGTTTTTGTACATTTTAATCATAGAAAAAGTAATAAGTTATAATATTAAAAAGAACTAACAAAATACTGCCTGTAAAATGATAAATAATGAAAGGGGAATAACTCACCTGATTCAGTTGTTGTTAAGAGATCACTGTATTCTCTTTTAATCAACTATGAAATAAAATCAACAACACTTTATACTTTTTTGTAAATACAATATTTTTTTTTAAAACTTGTTTAGCTAATCATATTTAAACAATAATATACAAAATATTGATGTGATACTTAAAAAAAAAAAAAAATGAACATTAATTAAATAATGTTAAATTATAAAATACAACTTCAATATTTAAAATCTATTTTTTTGATATGAATGTGTAAACTAGCAGAATTCAACATTTCTGACAATTGTAAACTAAAGTAACTAACCTCATCAGCACCATGCTTTTGAAGATCTTTATAAAACTTTAATGATATGCTAACCTAAATAATAAAAGATGAGAAAATCAGTTTAATGATATATTGGCCCAGTATATCACCATTCATAATATATCTCTGAAAAATTGTATTACCATAATTTTGTTTTTGTTTCCATCTGGATTGGACATGTGGAAGAGAACACCATCAAAATCTGAAGAAAGTGTCAAACACAATTAGTATCTAAGAGATAGCTGTTAGTGCATCAGAAAAAAGAAATAGAATTAGGTAGGTGTATAAAATTAAAGCTTTTGAGTAAAAAATTAGCTATAATTTATTTTGAAAAAAAAAAAATGTTTATTCAAATTAATATTTAATGATGTGAAAAATTAATGGCACTTATAATTAATTTTATACAAACAAAAATAAATACACACAGAACACATTTTTCAAGTAATCAAGAAAAAATTAATAATAAAAAAACAACAACAGGTATACCTGCAACTGTTATGTCGACATTATCAGGTTTTCCCCTGAAGAAAAAAAAATATATATGAATACAGGTAATACATAATTTAAGAATACCAGGTTAAGTCTTCATGTGTTATAACTTAATTACTGGTCTTAAAAAAAATTTGTGATATTATTTTAAAACTCTATGACAAAAAAAAAATTCACTATTTGATATATATCAACAACAAGTAGAGAAAATACAGTCTTCAATGAAATGCCCAATGACAGTAAGTAGCATTTATGATGTCATTTTTAAAGGGAAACTCCAATTGTTTTTCAAATTTAAGTTATGGTGCCAAAGCATATAATAGTAGTCTTTATTACTGAGATATAGGTCTAGATTTCAGTTATATAGATCTAGAGTTATCAGATGATTATGATAAAATAACCAACTCAAGGGAAAAAAATATTTCCATCCAAACATACCCCTCCCTGCCAAAAAAAAGTAAATTGGCTGCACGTCCAACTGATTTTAAAAACGTCGTAAGATATACCTTTACATGTTGACATTATCTACTATAGTGTGTATCTACCAATGTGACATCACATAGAAACCCAATGAAAAACCTTATTTATTGTTTTGGATGTGCAGAAAAATTATGTACGAAAAACATCCATTATTATGTTATTACTGAAAATAAAATAAAAATTATATATATTCATTATCCATAAAACAAAGACAAAACATATATTTATATCAAATATTGTCAAAACCATCAGTTTCCCCTTAGGATATTCTTCTAGCCAGCTTTATTGCTGCTGAGCTGTGAGCTCTTTTGCAGACTGTGCCAAGGAAAAAAAGTGTGCTGTTTTCTTCAGTTGTTCAGCACTGCCGTACAGGGTATTGCCGGTTATGTTGGGCTGTAGTGGAAGTAGGGTCTGCCTAAGGTGAATTAGGGAGGGGTATTCAAAGAGGATATGGTTTACGGTTTCAACCCCTTAGGATATTAATTTAGATAGAATCTAATTATTATATTATATACTATAGACTACTATCATACTATAGTATACTCTATTATAAATTATAGTAGTATATTTATTTAGTATAGTATAGTTATAGTAGTAGTATACTTATTACTATACTTAGTTAACTTAGTAGTAATATTAGTAATAACTATTAGTAATAGACTATTATGCATTCTAGATTATTAGCAAGCAGAAGTTAAAGTTCAACTATAGAGCCTGAATATTTTTTCTTGTTCTAGACATACATCTGTAATCTCTACCTAGAGTCTAGAGCTTTAACTCTATTTTGTGTATTATATACATAATATTCAGGAAGTGAAAATAGGCGTCACCATCATTTGCTTTACACCGGAAACCGAACTATTTTAATGTATTATCAGCTAAAGGTAAAACGTAAATACACATTTTGGCAGTGTAATAATGTAGTTTACCCTTCAAGAACATTCTTGATTTTGTACGTTAATGTCTCTTGAATAATACGATTATTAGTTTCCAAAAGAATCATTTTAACTTCCTATGACCACAAACCCTAACCGGTAGAATTAATGACTTCGTTGTGAAAAGAGGAAGTAATCATAAAATAAGATGGCGTCTTAAGCGAAGAAACGATTGGTCTAATAAAATCCACATGATCTGTGTTACTATTTGTGTCACTAAACGGGGGTATCCGCCCCTTTCTTCTAGTTTTATTTTTTTCTCACAGCTTGTCAACACGCGAATAGGTAGGCTGTGTAGTTTATCATTCTTATTGTCATAGAGTAGATCTAGATTATATATTAATTTGTATAGACCTCTGCTGGAGCCAGGGACATTTAATTTAGTAATAGAACTTCAACCTGGCCTAGATAATAGAATAGTGAATAGTTTCTAGTACTACACTACACACTAACACAGGTACTTCGATAAAAATTTCAAAATGATTTGAAAATGATCACAATGAATGAATGATGTGAATGTGAGAGTGACAATGCTATGGAACCTAATTACCTACTAAGGCTACTTAGTTAGATAGTCTAAGATAGAACTTGAGAAAGGCTTTCCAATGATACCAATTTTATTTTTTATGAGTTAATTGTGAGGGAAGTAATTACATTCTTTGTGGACAAAAATTAGCCTTTACTTTGTCCTTTGTAAAGCAAAAAAAAAATCTCTGACCTAAACAAGTGACAGTTGAAGTTTAATTAACTGCATTATTTGATTATAAAAAGTCTTAAAGATATGGGGTTGAAACTTCACAATCTTTTTCATTAACCTGTATTCTGTTAAAATAAATTTAAAAAATAAGACTTGGCAATAAAATCTTTGAAAAAAAAGTGAATTAACATATAAAAAGCATTCAACAAAAAATAAAAATGTATGTGATTTTGTCATCATATGAGCCCAAAAATCACAAAAAAAACAAATCAGATATCAGTAATGTGTTTTATTTTGTTTAATTATAATTATACTGTATTTAAATAGCTATTTATATGCATCAGATATAAATAATTTTTATAAATTGTAAATAAAAATAGCACTGCGCAGAAAAATATTTGCTAAAATTTAATGACTATAAACTTCATTAAAAAAACAGTTTAAACCTTTTTGTAGAGCACTGGCAATTAATCATTTTAAAATGCCTGAATTTGAATGCTTTAAAAATATATTATAAATGAAAAATTTCTTGAATCGGACAATAAAATAAAAAAAAAACCTTGCGATTTTTTTTAGAAGTTGTTAAAAAGATTTTTTACATGAATTTTTGTGCAGTAAAAGCTCATCATTTTAAAAATATAATCTACTCATTTATTAACTATTAATTTACATGTATACTAATAGAAAAAACAACACACGAAGAAAAAATAATTAATTAATAGTTCACAGAGCTAAAATATGAAAAAAGATTTAATATTATTTAAAAATATAAATTTTTACTTTAAAATTTGCGCATTACAAAGTCATTATAATAAATACACATTCCCTCTCCATAATCTAGCATTTAAACATTATAAAAGTTAATCTAAATTAAAAATTCCTATGTGTGCTTCTAAAATTAGGACGGAATAGACAGAAAATGACCATTTCCAGTAAATCAGAGTGTTGGTTGTTACTAAAAAAAAGATTTTAACCATCAACTTTGAAAATTAATATCTAAAGAGTGCGCCAAGCTACAAAGTTCAAACTTAGCACATAGATATAGATTAACAGGCTAAATTCAATAGAATTAGTGAGATTGTTGTATCTATAAACACTTTTATTTTATTTAAAAAAAATAATTTTACCCTTCTTTGTCTTTGTTAATTTTAATATCAAATATCTTTAAAGTGCGCCAACAGAATTTAATGAAGTTTGAAATATACAAATTTCATAATATGATAAATTATTGTAGCAAACAGCATTGTTGTATCTTTAATAGGAAAAAAGCTGTAAAAATGTCAACATTCACATAAACTTTTGTTAAGAAAAATTTAACAGATTGGCTTCAAAAGCAAATAAAGATGATCTCTGATATCTTATGTTAACAAAAAGTAATCACAATTAGTCTTGAAATCAAATACAATGTGCTAAAACTTTGATGGAAATGACCACCCCTAAAAAAAGGGTAAAATGTGCTGACACTCTTTTCAGCCATTTTTTTGGGAGATAAAAAAATGGATCTAGGTCAGTTTATCGAAGTACCTACGTGCAGCTAGTCTAGTACTTTTATATGAACTTACAGTGACTTACACTACTTACAGTTACACAGTAGATGTTTTCTGTTATACTTAAAGTTATAGTAACTGTGTACAGGTATAATAAATATACTTATAATACACACTGAAACAGTACGGTCACCGGTGTACGCATTCGACTATTTGAATTTGAATCTAAGACTAGCCTCTACTTGACTTAAACCCAAGGTCTTAAGAAAGTCTTCTAAACTAGTCTAAACTAAAACTAGATTATAATTTTTAATAATAATGGCAATGTCTCAGAAGATTAATTTTTTAAGGATCAGTCCAGTTACATTTTTTCACATGACTATGCAAACCCAGTTGCAACCTGCATATTTTTTTGCATTTTAATGCAGATAAAGCAGTTATCTGCCCATGGTCTATGTAAGGTTTCTTTTCCTCTTCTGCACCTATCTTCAGTAATTAAAGGGCTTTTCTTTGGGTCTTAAATGTGTGTCCTGCAGTCTTTGTGAGAACTCTCCAACTTTTTTTTTCAGTTGCCATCTACTTTCCTTTAAGCAAGTGAGGGTGAAATGGCGCCTGAATTGATCTTTATAGCAGTTAAGTGGGCACCTCTGGTACACATTGCTCCTTTAAGCTTGACAAAAAGAACCCTTTAGCATGCGGTCATCTCCCATGCAGGATAAGTGTCAGACCCAGCAAAGCTGTCGAATGGTAATTAGTGCTTCTATATTGTCCACACTGGCCTCCAGCAGAGCATATTTATTTGTAATGTAGTCTTGCCAGCGTTTGCCCATTATGGAGTGAAAACACCTTTGTTGGATGCATTCGAGGAGCTTTAAATGCCTTCGATAAAGTGCTCAGAGCCATATAAAAGTGTGGTGAGAACCATTGCTTTATAAACATTGATTTTTGTTGCTAGGAGAAGAGACCTGTTCCGCTATATTCTCAGTTTAAGGCAACCAAAAGCACTGTTGGCCTTAGCGAGACAGTTGTCTATTTCTCTGAGCAGTGGCACATCATCGGGCACTGCTGCCCAGGTAGGTAAAGTGGTCAACAACATTATGGAGATGGCCATTCTTATTGATTTGTGGAAATGGGTTAGTTCCAACTGGGGACTTCTTCTATTTTTTAAAAATGGACAGACCAAAGGAGGCAGCAGAAAATTCATAGACAGCAAGTTGAAACTCCTGTTTAGTGTGTGCATTTGACACAAGACAAAAATCAAGTCCAATATGCCTCTACCAGTTGCCTTTGTAAGGCCTTATTCTCTTTTGGGCATACAGGTGTTTGTCAGCCCCTATTTTTTAATGTGTAATTGTTCTTTTTACAAAGCTTATATCAACTCTCTCTGTCTGGTCAAATATTTCTATTTGTTATTTCTCTCACACCCATTCTCGAATCAAGTTGAAACGTTGTACAATTATTTGTTGGCATAGACAAGACAATTATTTTGTTTCATAATGATACCAGCAAGGGAAACTAATCCTTCAGATAGGGCTACATTTTTAGGGTTTTGTCATTTTAGATAATTGAACAAATTCTTTCTTCCATACCCTTTCTCAGATCAAGTTGAAACTTTAATAAAACAATTATATATTGTACCTAACAAAACATGAATAAATTAAAACATTAACCAATTAGTCAATTAATTATTGGTAATTAATTAGTTATTTTGATATCGGTTAAAGGAAATTTCTACATTATTAAGAGATATAGTTGTAAGTGCATGGTTCTTTACCTTAGTTTTTTATTTTTTTAATTATATTTTTCGTTATTTATGAGATTGAAATGTTTCTATTTTTAAACTAAAGACTTAACTAGTCTAGTGTGATATAGAAATAATACATCTTACACCAAAAGTGTTTTATCTATGACATGTAGTGCCTCTCACACCTTTCAATCATCTAGTATTTCTCTCCTCTTTTATCTTCCCCACGCCAGGGAGTAGTTCTTTCTAACCCTAACTACAGCTGATTTCTCATCAGGTTTCAATACAATACAAATTTTGATTATTTTATCTTACACAAAATTGAAATGATAAATAGGAAACTTAAAAACAAAACACAGATTAATTAGTGTTCTGATATTGACAGAAAATTATTTTAGAGAATCTCTGGCCCTTAGTTTAGATAATGAGCATATAAAATTTCAGTTTCCAGCTCTGGTCAGATTAAAATACTTGTAATGCAAAGCAAATTTTTCAACAAAAAAATTAGATTTAATAATGTTGTAGATTGTTCCAAAACCAAAATAAGGATTTATATTGGCGATGTAGCACAATTTAAATATATTTACTGAAAAGTATTTTGCTTGATTCAAATATATTTTCATAGTTGTACTTTTGACAGGTCTAAGTGTTGTAATAATGTCTTGTGATAATATTGTTCTGTATGGTGGAGTGGAAGGGTAAGTAACTATGGTCTATTATAATATTGTTAAGCTAGATCTTTCTTCCCAACAATAGTTTTTAATTGCTTTAAAGCAATAATGCTTGTCAACACAGAGTTGTTTTTTTTTTTTTTTCATATTTTTAATTTTTTATTAATTTTTTAAAATAAAATCTTTCTAGAAACAATTTAATGTCATGAAAATATTTGAAAAGAATATGTGTAAATGTTTAATCCATTTCAGAGGGGCATCAAATACAAAATTTGTATTGGTTAACAGTGATGGTAAAATTTTGTCTTCAAGTTATGGAAGTGGTACTAATCAATATGTAAGTAATTATTATAATTTTTTATATATACATACTATAGGAGTTAGGAAAAGGAGGTAGAAATGGTATTAACATTTATCTTTATTAACTTCGTTCAGTTTAATAAATATAAATAAAAAATAACATTTTACATAAACATTTAATAAGTTCATTAGCTATGCTTTAACACATTTTATGCTAGAAGAATGTGATCTTGTAACTGATTTCATAGAATCATTCTTTGCTATTTGTTATTATGCAACATTTGACTTCTATAAAAAATCAGAGATGAGTTCACTGCTGTCTGTTTTATTTATACCCTGGCATCTGTCCACTGGGATCTAGCAATGTTCTGTTTTCTTGACTCTTGACAGTGGCAAAAATGCATTCTCCAGACATAGTGCATCAAACATTAGATTTGATTGTAGCTTATCAAACATATTTGGAGCTTCTATTTCAATACAAGTTCTGTTTTATGCACATATTTTAAAAACTATGGCAAACATCTTCTAGCCTGTGACTGTTAAATAACAATAAAAAAAAATTCCATTAGCTTACATTCTTTGGAAAATGTTCAATTTTATATGTTACCCACCTGAAAAGAACTAGTCATTAATTGAAAAGCTGGACATTATTGTCATCTTTGAAGAGATGCCTGTACTTAATAAAATAAAATTAAAAAAAACAAACATTTTAGACAATAATGAAAATAGTTTTCACATTTTGGTTTGATTTGGAAAAAAGTCAAGACTTGGTTTTATTTGAAATAAAAATTAATATTATAGAATTTGAAAGGCTTTTAGGGAAGAAAAATATCCTAGATTTGGCTTTCATTACCATGTGATTGGTTTTGACATTGACATATAGGGGCACAGTGGCTGAGGGGTTAAGGCGGTTAAGGGCTTGGCTTCCGAACCTGGGGTCCTTGGTTCAAATCTCAGCTAAGGCTTTAATTTTGGATTTCAGGGTTTTTAGGGTGCCCCTGAGTCCACTTGACTCTAATGGGTACTTTACTGTAGTTAGGGAAAGCTAAGGCAGTGGGTCGTTGTTCTGACCACATGACACCTTGCTCATTAGTCAAGATAGAAGAAAAAAAAAGGTGTTTATTTACCATTTGGCAAGGCTGCAACTAAAACAGACTGTGTCACTGCCTACAAAGTAATGCCTTGCAAGGTTAGGATAATGAGTTCTAAGATATTCTTTAATCTCCGACTGAACAGACTTTTCATCACCACCAAAGAAACAGATGACCTTAACATCATCTGCTTTATAGATTTCAAGGTCTGAAAGAGAACATTACTTCTTTTTTATGTTTTATTCTCATATATATTTCAATCCCTGTCTATACTGATACTAAAATGTTTGGGTAAAAGTAAATGTTTCATTTTTCTGTTCACTTCTAGTTAATAGGTGTGGAGGAATGTTTAAAAAGGATTAATGCTTTGGTGCAAGAGGCATTAGTGAAAGCAGATTTACCCACAAGTGTAACCCTGGAAGCTCTTGTAAGCTGCTTAACTTAATCTTTTATTTTTTTTTTCATTACTATTTATCTTTTTTCCCCCCAAGTTTTATTATCTCCTGTTGTTAAATGTTTATATTTTCAATTATTATTTCAAATTCATAGCCTGTGCTTCACTCTTTTTAAATTTACTTCATCTAAAAACAACAATACCATCCATATGTTTTTTCCCCCAGGGTATGAGCCTTAGTGGTGGTGATGAAAAGTCTGTTCAGTCGGAGATTAAAGAATATCTTAGAACTCATTATCCTAACCTTGCAAGGCATTACTTTGTAGGCAGTGACACACAGTCTGTTTTAGCTGCAGCCTTGCCAAATGGTAAATATGCACCTTTTTTTTTCTTCTATCTTGACTAATGACCTCCAGGTGTAAAATCAATATCTAGACAAATCACAATTTTATGGTATTATATATTTCAGGTGGTGTAGTGTTGATTGCAGGAACTGGATCCAATTGTCAGCTGATTAACCCAGATGGTTCTCTAGCAAGATGTGGAGGCTGGGGTCATCTCATCGGAGATGAGGGATCAGGTACCTGCTTAATGTTTTCTGAGCACTAAAAGGCAATAATAAAATTACTTTTCTATTTTTGGAATACTCACCTTTTTTTTATAAAACTAATTCAGTTTCATATTTGGTGATTACTGTAATATTACATTTATCTCATAATTTTCTTCAGCCTGCTGGATATCTCTAAAAGCCATTAAAATATTCTTTGACCATGAAGATGGTATGTTTCCTTGCTCTTATGATGTAACAGCAGTTAAAGATGCTATCTACAAATATTATGATGTAAGTCTTGTTTTGTTGTTTTTTTTTGACATTTATTAAACACATTGTACTTGATCATGAATCAAATAGACACTTGGCCTAAAATATTAAATAGACACTTGGCCTAAAATATTAAAAATACACTTGGCCTAAAATATTAAATAGACACTTGGCCTAAAATATTAAATAGACACTTGGCCTAAAGTATTAAATAGACACTTGGCCTAATGTGTAAAATTGACACAAGACATGAACCAAAAATAAACTAAGACAAGAAGAAAAGAAATAAGTCTTACTTCTGTAGGTTGTTTTTATTTTTACATAATTACTGCATTAGAAGAAAAAAGTACTTCAACTGTTGTTTCTTTTTTTCTCTAAATTATTGAAAGATATTTTAAAATTTGATCTGTTTTGAAAATTCCTGCTATGAATAAATGATACATTTATAAATGATACTTCTTGTTATCTCTCCATCAGATACGAGACAGGAGTGGTTTATTAGATCATCTGTACACTAACTTCAACAAAGCTAAATTTTCTGGTTTATGTAAGGAGTTGGCGAGAGGTAAGTCACAAAATAAGGTCAGAATTGATTCTGATATTTATTAAAGTCAACTGTGTTTTTTATTTTAATCCGTTTTAGTTACTTGGTAAATAATTTTCTAAAGGAACTTAGACACATCAGCTGCATAGAGAGGGGGAGCTGCTGTGTGGGCAACATTGTTCCAAGCATAAATGATGTCCAGGATTTCATCTTGCTTATTTTCTACGAGATGAACCATTGTCATTCTATGACTGAAGGAAGCCAACGTAAAATAATTTTGTTTGAAAAATCGAGCAAATTAATGATTCATTTATATTATTGTCTATTGTTATTTTATTCCAGACCAGTTAATATTAGTTTGTTGAAAAATATTTCAGTGGGCCTAGAAAAAAAAGATCCATTGTGTTGTGAAATTTTTGAAGAGGCAGGCAAGATTTTAGCAAGACATTTGTATGGCATAAGTAACAAAATTGAAAAAGTAAGCTGTATACCTCCCACTATGACTACCTAATGTTATTTCAATACAAAAAGTTTCAAACATAAATATATCCTTCATTGAAAAGTATCTAAGTTTTTTGCACAATGTAAAGAGAGAATGAACCACAATTTAATATTGTCTTGTTTAAATATACACATCTTATCAAAATCATAATATTTTGATAATTTTTAAATGATTCTTTTTAATGTTATATTTTTACTACCTTGAAAAGTAGCTAATGGATATAGCCCTACTGGGTTCCAGTTGTTACGGTTAGCTGTGTTTAAAAAAACAAACAAATGAAAATAAATATTTACTAAGACCTTCATGGAGTTTCTTAGAACAAACCTTTTCTTATAAATCAAGGTATAGAACATTTTTTGTTTTAAATATAATTTCATTTCATAAATAAGACAATTAATATTTTAAAAAATTATTTCCGCTTGAAAGTGTGATTTTGAGAAAAATAACTCCTTGTATTCTAGTGCTACTACAAAGAACTGCTATTGTGATATATTTACATGAATTTTTTTTCTGTGGAATAAGTTTGAGACTATTTTTCTTTATTCTCAAAAAGTAAAAAAAAAAAAATAGCTGTGTTTTATTTGAATATATATGTGAATTGCATGATGTAGTGTCTATGTAAAAAAAAAATTGTTTCATGCATAATATAGTGGTTTTTTTTTTTTTAACAAATATCAACTCAATCTGTCTGTCTTGTAAAAAGTTTGTACACGCTACTTCTCCCACACCCAATCTCAGATCAAGCTGAAATTTTGCAAAATTATTTCTTGTACCTGACAAAACAACAATCAATAAAAAAAAATAATAACCAATTAGTTAATTAACTATTGGTCATTAATTATTTTGTTTGGTATCAAACAAGGGAAAGAATGACAGATGTGTTAGTATAAGTTGAACTAGTCCCCTTGAGGAGGCTTGAGCCTACCTGACTTACTTATTAATGCATTTAAAAAGCAATAACAGTAACATTCACCTTCGTACCCCTTCTTCCTCTCGCCCTTTTCTCAACGCATGAAATTGCTCTAAACAAATACAAAATTGGTAAAAACATTTCTAATCGCATGACTGATCCAAACTAATTAATACAATTACGCTTAACTTAAGCTTTGTTTTTTTAAAAAGTATTTTTTATGTGTTTCTTGTTTTATGCATGATGTAGCATCTATTTCAATTGTTTGACTTTTTATTTTGTCTCCTAGGATTTAAAAGAAAGAGAAGGAGGTTTGCCTATTGTGTGTGTTGGCTCTGTGTTTAAAAGTTGGGATCTACTCAAACCAGGTGACTTTTATTTCTCCTTTATCTTTATTTAGCTCATAACCTGGGCACTCTGAAACCCATCATCACCATCAAACTCCATTTGAGTGAGGGCTTGAGAGGCTTAAATCCTCTCTTGCAAAAGGTCTGGACAGAAATACTGCTGTCGTGCATAGTGCATACAGGTCGAGAATTTTTGGTTTCCCAGACCTGTCGAGACGGAGATCAGCAAGTCTGGGACAGTCAAACAGAATATGAGGCACGGTTTCCTCTTCTTCCCCGCAGCGGGTACACAGTGAATCGAAATTTGGCCATAGCCTTGAGAAATATGAGCCAACAGGACAATGGCCTGTCCTGCACTGTGCTATAATAGCTTGCTCAGGCCTGGACAGCCTCCACCACGGGAAATCGAATCGAAATTTGGCCATAGCCTTGAGAAATATGAGCCAACAGGACAATGGCCTGTCCTGCACTGTGCTATAATAGCTTGCTCAGGCCTGGACAGCCTCCACCTCATGTGCTCCCAGACTCCACTGGCTTTTTTGGGACTTGCCCAGCACTCTGTCACAGTCTTAGTTGACATTGCATGATCTAAAGTTCACGTCATGTTAATAGTTTAAAAGACACGTGGAATTCCTGATGTAGAAAACAGGAAGTAGAATGAAAAGTTGACTTTGAGTTCAGTCAAGTCAAGTCAGTAAGGTTTTGCTCCCGGTACAGGAAGGTTGGACGTTTCTTCCTGGACACTTGTATATATATGCATATAGCATGAAAGTCGATGGACTAGTCATTGTTGATTAATAATATTTGAGAGTTGATTTCATTATGTGCTTATTGAATATTAAGGTATTATTCGTATTTCAATGGATATCTATAGTTGAAGCTCCAGTGTCACTAGTAGTAATTGTTCTTATTGTTACCCGCTGAGATGCGGACGTGATTTGTTGTTAACGTATTGGATACTTTTGATACCGCTGTTATGCGGATAGGATTATTATTTCTTGACTTGTAGCACTAACAAGGAGTGCAGTATATTATTATTATTATAGTAAAATAAACTTAATGTTGTCTGCTGAACGGATTTGAGTCAGTCGTATAGTGTTTGTCTTGTCACGTGTCTAGAGTACTTCAGGAAGCAAGAACCCAGTATTACACCATTCAATCAGTCTCTAATATTCAACGTTCATTTACATTTTTGGTGGCCAGTATGTTGTGTTCTAGACACGCACGGACTCAACACTCAAACACCACTCAAGCGAAACCAGTCACAAGTATTCAAGTAGATCATCATTGAACTAACCTGAGCCTGCACTTTTTCACCGGTTGACCTGACCCGTATTTACTAGAGTCCACTTTATCATTGACCAATTCGAACTTAACATCAATAGCTTGTATATTTTAAACCTGGTCAATGCCTATTTCTCCACTATTGTCGACATCTTGAGATTTAGCACGGCGTGACATCACCATCGGCAGAAACCGAAGACGGCTGATACATTTGTGTGGGTGAAAAATTCAAGGCGTCGCCTGAAGACAGATGATACATCGTTTCCACGTGAGCGCTCGTCACCAACGTTTGACACGCTCTTGCATTGTCAAGGTTTCACCTTACATTGCTATACAGAAGGTCCTCCATTTAGACCTCTGTTCACTTATGGTCATTCTAATTTTTCAGAGACTTTACATATTTGGATTATCTAAGCTGAAGTTTTCCACTTAAGTATTGTTGGATTATTTATACGAATGTTCAAGTACTTTTGGATTATTGATCTTTGACGTTGAAGTTGGACTAACTTGTACCTATTGGCGCTCTCCTGGTCATCGTAGTACGCCGAAGAAATAACACGTGCCTGCATTACTACACTTACATTTTGGATTATCTTATTGGATTATTTGGATTACCTGTTGGACTTGTGTTAATTGTAAAGGTCAAGCGGAAATATTTTTTGACATTACTTGAGCATTGGAGCCATCTTATGGCATATGACTGGATTATTTTACTACTACTTTGATGCTCACATTGATGTGTATTCTCAATCGGATTATTTAGTTACCTTACCCATGGATTATTATTGAACTATTCAAGCTGTATTTGTATTTGACAAGCTACAAGAGAGGATTAATCTACATCAGTCTACAAAAGAAAGTCTGTAAGTTATAATTAAGGATTGAATATATTTATATGATTAATAAAGTACATTGATTTTGCTGTGGTATAGCAGTAATTGAAGTTGATTATATATAGTTAGTGATTGATAACTCTTGGAACTATATTAAATTGATTTTCATTTTTTATATTTGTTACCTTAAAGGGCGGTCGGCGTGGGTCTGTCTTATGTTTTGAGACTGAAGCGGCACAATTTATTTGTTCCGTTCCATTTCACTTCATCTGATAGGTATCTTTAGGGATTTTCTTTTTGTTCTCCTAGTCCTAATAAGGTCCGAGTAGACCAGCCTTGTTCGGTAGGGACTTCTAGATCATTCAGAAATTTTTTGTTTAGTCGTATATAGTTTTGTTTGTACAATCGTAGTGTGATTTCTCTTCGTATTCATATTGTTTGTTCGTGTAAGTCTTGTATTTACACATCTGTGATTCTCCTGTCAAAGTCTTCTATTTATTGATTTCTTTTAAAGCAGACTGTATTGTTATCTATACTGTTTTTGTGTTCGTCACTTATCCTTTAATTTATCTCTTTATTCTCTTATTAATTTAATTTTTTTTTCATTTCACTTTTTTCAGTGCATATATAACATGTTACAATCGCATATTTGAAATATTGTGTATATATATGCTACTATTTGAATTAGAGCTTCATTTTTTCAGCTCTTGTACTTATTTTGTGTTGATACATTTCGACACAACACTTGTCACTATTGATTACTCATCCATTGAATCTATTGATGCCATATTCTACATATAACTTTGATTGTATTTGTACACATGACACTTCAAAAGGTCATATGTGTCCAAATTTTTGCATATGTGTAAATTATTTTTTCATGAGTCCATTTGAACAGAACTCAGTCATATTGGAACCTGAATATGTGACACTATTTATTGAAATGTATTTTTCATCTTTTCAAATGTACATAACCTTTGTAAATTGTATAGATATGATTGTGACATTGATCTTCACTGATGAATTTATTTTTTCCCACATCATTTTTGAAGAATATTTGAGCTTAATTCGAGGCTTGAAACGATACACTTGATGATATGTAATGCAAACAATGATTTTTTGAAAAGAAGATTGTATTTAATATGAGAAAATTATTGGAGCATTATTGATGGCTCATGTAGTAATATATTTGATGATGTGTGATGTAATCACTGATTTTTTGAGAAGATTGTATTTAATATGAGAAACTAATGGAGCATTATTGATGGCTCGTGAAGTAATATATTTGATGATGTGTTGTAGACACTGATTTTTTGAGAAGATAGTATTTAATGAGAAAATTATTGGAGCATTATTGATGGCTCGTGAAGCAATATATTTGAAGAGTGTGTCGTAGACACTGATTTTTTTGAGGAGAAGATTGTATTTAATATGAGAAGTATTGGAGCATTATTGATGGCTCGTGAAGTAATATATATAAAGTGTGATGTAATCACTGATTTTTTGAGGAGAAGATTGTATTTAATATGAGAAACTAATGGAGCATTATTGATGGCTCGTGAAGTAATATATTTGATGATGTGTTGTAGACACTGATTTTTTGAGAAGATAGTATTTAATATGAGAAATTTATTGGAGCATTATCAAGGGCTCAAAGCAATATATTTGATATGTGATGTAAGCACTGATTTTTTTGAAAGAACATTGTACTTGATTCATGAAGACTATTGGAGCAATATTAATGGCTCAAAGTAATATACTTGATATTGTGTAATGTGAACTAATTTTTTGATAGAGGATTGTAACTTATACATATGTTAAAGCAACTTGAGTTCACAGTAACACATATGAGCCAAATGAATATCATGATAACGACCTTCATGCTTTAGTATGCTTATGACTTTGATGATTTAAACATGTTCTTCATAAATCATTATTGAAGAATATAATTTCTTGACTTTCATGATTTAGTTGCATTGTCAAAACATTGTCATTATCTCGTACACAAACCATTGAGACAACATAAATATTTATTATAGAGATATTTCACTTGCATTGATTTATTTTAAAGAACATTGTCAATATTTTTTCATTTGACCATGTAACCACTGTCAATATTTTTCATCTGACCATGTAACCTGATGGGATAAACTAAGTATATTTGTATACGAGCATTTTATGGCTGCTCACTCTGTTGTAAAATTAATATTGAAAGCATTCTTTTGATAAATTGAGAATTTACTTTGAAATTTTGTGTAAAAAAAACAAAAACAAGACAACTTTCTTTTTCAAATAATGTTGACAACTATGAGTATTGTCTACACAGACAAATATTTTTTCAAATATTGTAAGGTCAAATGAGACCATATATTAGTCTCATCAAATTTTTTGATAGCATGATAAGACATGTGCAAGAGATTGTAGAACACATTGTACATTTGTATAGATTATTTTTTCTCTCAAAAGATGTGACTATACATATAATAGTATTATTACTTAAATTTTAAAAGATTTTTACAAAATCTTTTTTTTGAGGGAAAGGGCGTAATGTCACAGTCTTAGTTGACATTGCATGATCTAAAGTTCACGTCATGTTAATAGTTTAAAAGACACGTGGAATTCCTGATGTAGAAAACAGGAAGTAGAATGAAAAGTTGACTTTGAGTTCAGTCAAGTCAAGTCAGTAAGGTTTTGCTCCCGGTACAGGAAGGTTGGACGTTTCTTCCTGGACACTTGTATATATATGCATATAGCATGAAAGTCGATGGACTAGTCATTGTTGATTAATAATATTTGAGAGTTGATTTCATTATGTGCTTATTGAATATTAAGGTATTATTCGTATTTCAATGGATATCTATAGTTGAAGCTCCAGTGTCACTAGTAGTAATTGTTCTTATTGTTACCCACTGAGATGCGGACGTGATTTGTTGTTAACGTATTGGATACTTTTGATACCGCTGTTATGCGGATAGGAATATTATTTCTTGACTTGTAGCACTAACAAGGAGTGCAGTATATTATTATTATTATAGTAAAATAAACTTAATGTTGTCTGCTGAACGGATTTGAGTCAGTCGTATAGTGTTTGTCTTGTCACGTGTCTAGAGTACTTCAGGAAGCAAGAACCCAGTATTACACCATTCAGTCTCTAATATTCAACGTTCATTTACACACTCAAACCACTTTTCCATTTCTGTTTTTTTGATTTTCATCCAGGGCATGATGAAAACTTACAGCCTGTTCAGTGGGTGGAATTTGCCCTCCCTGGTGGGTCAAGGAGTCTGCAATAGTGTTGCCAGTTACACCTATGTGACTCGGTACCCTCTGCATTATTACAGGGGTACCATAGCGTTGCTTTATGTTGTGTGAAGCCATGATGACATTGTCGATATTAGGGGGCCATGGTCCAGGGCTATGCAAAGCCTGTAGTACAGATTTTGAGTCAGTAACCACAACAATCTGTGTTGCCCTCAAATGTCCCTCACCGAGTTGAGAGTCATGACTTTTAAGGCTTCACAGACTGCCATGGTCTCTGCATCAAAACAGCAAATACTACCACATGGTCCAAAGATTTTGACTGAGTAAGAGCCAAGAAAGTCGATGTAGGCTCCATAGCCTGCTCTTCCAGAATCTATCGATGCCGACCCATCATTATATGCAAAAATAGCACTTGGATTGAAGGCATTAATGGTCTCCAGTGCTAGAAATTGAAGGTCGTTAGATGAACAACTTAGCTTAGTGGCATTAGGGTCTACTAGTTTCAAGCATATGTCTGGAGTTGTTAGGCGACACCAAGGGGGGGAGGGGATAAAATCGTTGAATGTTTTGTCGGTTGGTGGAGAGGCCAGATTTATCAGATAGTCTAGTGGCATAATACATAAAAGACTGCATCTGGATACGTCTTCTGCATCTCCAACCATCCACTAGTTTTCTAGCTGGGAGGTATTCATCCAGCCTTTTATACCGCTCAAAACAAGTCAGTACTGATCTTTCCCTCCAAAGGTTTAGTGGACCTACATTAACCATTATTTCAGCCGCATTTACTGGGCTTGTCCTAAAGGTTCCGTAGACCAATCTTAGTGCTTGGGACTGTATTTTATCAAGTTGTTCAAGAGCTGTCCTAGAGCCTTAAAGTTGCACAGGTAGGATGTCTATCAGTGATCGGAGCATGTCTGCTCAGCTCTCCACTTTGTAGATGCCAGCTTCCACACAAGCAAAGTTTTCCTGAGGCCTTTCTTGCAACTTCCTGGATGTGCTCACACATTTTTAGTTTGCGATCTAAAGTTTCACCAAGGTACTTGGGTAGCTTTTCCATGCTGAGAGCCACTCCGTTAAGGGAGAACCGGAAAGGTTGCCCGAGAATGCCAGTCCTGAGCATGAACAGAGAATAGACAGTCTTGGAGGTGTTTATTTCTAGCCTCTGTTTTGGTGTGTATGAGCAGAGCGTATGGAGATCTTCTTGCAACACTTTTTGTATAGAGGTTGCGCTCCTTCCGGATTTCCAAAGGACAATATCATCAGCATATAGCAGCTTTTGGCATTTTAGCTGAGCCGGTAGGTCATTTATGAAGGCAGTAAAAAGGACGCATGACAGGACGGAGCCCTGGGGGAAGCCATGCTCGAGGGTCATTTCTCCTGAAACTTCTCTGTACATCCTTGTTCTTATTGTACGCTCTTAAAGGAAGTCTCTAAACCAGTAATATATCCGTCCCTGCACCCCAACGGCTCTTATTTTATGAAGCAAACCAGGCCGCCATACTTTATCATATGCCTGTTTTAAGTGCTTTCGGTCCTTTGGAATCCATCTGCTATGCTCTGCACAAAGATGCTGACTTGGTCTATAGCGGACATTCCAGCCCTGAAACCAGCCTGTTCCTGAGCTATTAGATGGGCACTCTAAAAGTACCAAACGCTCATTTACCATTTTTCAGCCATCTTTCCTACACAAGATGTGAGTGAGATGGGCCTGTAGCCCTCAGCAGTGGTAGCATCTTTTCCCTTTTTTGGTATAGGAATAATGGTGGCGTGTTACCAGGCCCTGGGCAGATAAAACCCATCAGCTGTAGTTGTTTGGGTAAGCTCAGGGGAGTAAAGTACTTTCTGTATTATTAGTCATTGACTACATGCCAACAGATACAAACTTGTCAACAGGAGTTTTAACTTATTGAAATTTATCAAAACAATGAATGTTATAAACTGTTTAAAATTTACAAGAAATTATATAAAAAAATATCAAATGTAGAGTTGATGAATTTACATTTAGGCTGCATGTGTACTAGACTTTCATATGTGAATATCCATTCTATAATTATTTGAGATATGGTCTTCAGATAAGATAGTACCTGTATACACCATCTTGTCTCAGTATCTTTTTTTTCCTCCGTTGAGGTTAATACCTGCAGCATTTAAAGATTCATAAACATAGGAATGTGACTATTACTTAGTTATTTTTGTCTACTTCTGATAATCAAAAAAAAATAAAATTAGATACTATTTTAATAATTGTAAAAACAATATTTTCAGGCTTTCTGAAAGAGATGAAATCAGTTTTAGCCGAGACCAATATTCATGAAGTCACATTGCTTCGATTAAACTCAGAGGCCAGCATTGGAGCAGCAGCCCTTGGTGCACATGCTTCTGGGAAGGCCCTGCCTTTAGATTACGCAAACAATGCTACAGTATTTTTCCATTCAGTATTTACAAACCCCTAGACAATACTTGGTTACAACATTTTTTTGTCTGGTGTTGGAGCAAAATGTTTTATTTGTAACTTTATTGAATAATAATATGCAATTTTTTTGGGGAATAAATGGAATTTTAATTTAAATATCCATGACATTTGTTTGTTAGAAATTTTAAGTCCACTCAATGGGCAGATCTGTTATATGGATACTAAGTTGTTAAGTCCACTCAATTAGCAGATCTGTTATATGGATACTGAGTGATTAAGTCCACTCAATGGGCAGATCTGTTATATGGATACTAAGTTGTTAAGTCCACTCAATTAGCAGATCTGTTATATGGATACTGAGTGATTAAGTCCACTCAATGGGCAGATCTGTTATATGGATACTGAGTGATTAAGTCCTGAGGTCATGAGCTGGAATCCTGAGAGAAATTTATTTTTTTGCAATTTTACAGACATTTCACAACTTCTCAAATGTGAGTTACTTGACATGTGTTGATTAATGTAAAATTCCCTGACATCTGTAGATTAATGTAAAAGTACTTGACATTTGTTGAGAAATGTAAATTGTTTGGCATTTGTTTGGAAAGTAAAGGAGGTCATTTTGTTGATCAAACAAAAGTTAATTGTATTTCATCTGCAATATAAATCTCTTTGGTCCTTTTGAGGACAGCCTTCTTTCCCCCCCCCCCCCCCATCTAAGTAAAAATTCGCTTGCATTTATTCTAATCCAATTTTGGCTTTTAATTGTAAAATAATTTTGAAATATTTTACTTCAATGTGATGTAAGTATTAAGCAAAGACTTGGTGAATTTCGATTAATAAATATTTAGGTTTTGAATGTCATTGTCACAGAGCAACTCTAGCAGGTCAATGACATGATGCTCAGTCGTTTTGGCCCCACTGATGCATGAGCAGTTCAATTTGTTTTCAGTTCTCTGTGAAATTAATTGAATATATTACATATTTTATTTCTAAAACATTTGCTGGATAATTTAAGAATTTAATTTTTTATAACCTGTAATTTGTAATAAATTTTTTGACAAAGATTTTCATTTATGAAATATGAACTAGTATTGAGTTCAGTGTTAGGTTGACAGACTTGAATATAACATCTGCTATTTTTTTTTAAAAATAATTTTATGAGTTTCTGACTTCTGAAATGAAGTCCTAGCCAAAAAGTTTTGTAGGACAGTAAGGGTGGGCAGCAGGCAGGGTTTAAACTGGTGGTTATTGTGATAGTCTGAAGCAAATAGCACATGGCCACTATTTACATTCATATCATTCCATTAGTTGTATATATTAGTTAAATTGTAAAAGTTAATTCTTCAATTTTTATTGAATTGAAGTTTTAAGTGTTTCATTTTGATTGGGAAGTTTTAAAAAATGTTTTAAATTCCCATTAAAAAATACAAGAGAAGTAGCCTTATCTATAATTTTATTCTGAAAAAATTAATAAATATATATACATAAGGTTAAAGTAAATAAATACTTGATCAGACTTCGTCTGAAAAAACATTTAACCTGTGGTTGAGTTCTTAGTTTGTTTTCTGTATTGTTTTGATGTTTGCTGTACAGCTCTGTCATATCTCTGTCTCATGTTGACCAGGTCCATCACTGGTGCTGGAGGTTTGTCTTCAATCAATGCCTGGAGACAAGACAAACAAGTCATATAATATAGACATAGAATTTAGAAATTATAAAAGGAAACATTCATTTTGAGTTTTTTTTATATACAAGGTTTGTCTTCGAATCCGAAGATGAAGAAGGACTGCAGTATTTCACGTCGCTGAGACCACTCCTAATAGAGGTCCTCAACACAGTCCAGGGACGTGGCAACCTGTGGGCAGTGGAGACCAATGGCTGACACGTCGTAGGCCTACAGACACGTGACTTGCAAACGCGCTATTGGTCTCTCCACTCTCCATTTTTTTTAAAACAACGACAGGGAAGAATAACTCTAACACAGAACATCATCCTCATTTTCTGTAATGTTACAAGACATCGGCGCCGTGATAGGGTGGCGTTCATTTATTTCACATACTTGTCATATAGCCCCTAACTCCCCGGCTAGTATGTTTCCGCCAAGCCTTTAGTTGGATTATATGCTACTAGAAAATGAAACATCTGCCTTCTATAGCAGTGACATGACTATCGTAATTAGTTTGACTACTAATTAGAGCTATATGTAGTACATATTTGGGCCTTTGAGAATAAACGTTAACTTAAAAGAGTCAAGTAAACCCTCACTAGTGAAACAATAATTAACATGATCCTACCCTGAGGTACTTCGTCTGCTCCTGGCACGTGCTGATGATTTTCTGTCTTTGTTGTTTGATCTCTTCCAATTGCTGCGCCATGGTCTTGGCCTCGTACAGGAATTTGTTGGAGCCGTCAAAGTAGACCTCGATCTCGCCGGGGTTCATCCATTTTCGGATCATGTACTCTTGGCGGTTGCGGGGCTGGTTCTCTGGCAGTTTTCTCAGGCAGTAGGGCAATGTGCTGTAGAGTTTGCCCATCCGAATAGCAGCACTGCCCAGGTCCCTGGCTGGCTGTGTTATATGTGCAAAGTAAAGTACACGTTATGTAATTCATGTTAGGCTACTAATATATATACATATACAACGGACATTATGAACAATAGAAAGGTCCTTCAAAAAAGGTCATGTATGACTTTACGTTAAACCTTATATCTTGTTTATTCATTTATTGATTCGTCTAGTCTTCTTAGGATTATATTTAAACCTTTTTTTTGTCAGAACCAGAAATAAATTCAAGAGTATTGTTGCTGCTGTGCTTTCATAAGTAACACATTGATTAGAGCGTTTTATTATTTCCAAAATAGGCCTCTACCTAATCATGTATAATGTCTTCGATGCTATCTATTGAAAACAACAACTTGGTCTTCTAAAGTCAAATCAAGATCAAACAATGTCTACTGGATGTAACTTCTACAGGTGAAGTCTATATACGTAGGCTATGTCTAGTAGGCTTATAATATGCATTTAGTTTTAGATTTAAATTATTTTAAATATTTTTTTTTAGGAATGTATCTTCAAATAGGAATAACTAGGTACTTGATCAAAATGTAGACCGATAAAAGAACCTTCCTAGCTAGCCCACCCCTGATTTCAATCTAATAGATCCCTATTCTATTTTTAAAAAGTCAATTTGACATGTAGGCTTTCAAACGTTCTTCCAGAGGTGAAGATCATTACATCATAGCCCAAACTTCCTGCAGGACGGAGATGGGAGGAAACTGGGCGGGATTGGAACAGGGAACCAGCCGACAGTCCGAAGAGCATGCTGGAATGACAGGATACCATCCAGACAGATATGATTACTAATTTTAAAAAATAACACTTTTTTTTTAATCTCACGGTAATCCTATGTCAACTTTAGTTGGTCTATAGTAAAAGTGTGGGTGCATTAAAACGGAGAGTGAATCACATAATTGCACCGACTAACCGTCACTAACGTGGTAGGCCTACGATGCTCTTTGCATGAGATGGGTTTGAACCTTGCTAGATCTCTGATCATGCTTTCATGAAAACTTATACTACAATCTAGGTCTAATTCCATGATTATATCTCTTAGAAGTTAGATCTAATTTTGTTTTATTAAACTTTTATGTTCTTGACCGAGAGAGCTATGTTATTAATGTGTCATCCAGATCTTATCTAAAATGTAAATGGGGTATTTAGAATCTAGAAGATCTAGCAAAAAGACTAAATCTATATAACTTTATAATACTTTATTAAGAAGTCGAAGTATATGTTATTATGATAATTATGTAGTCAGTAGTGTCAGTACTGGTTTTGATTCATTTAAAATAGATCTATCATACGTTACAGTAGGATCTTATTTCTGTAATCTACAAAGGACAATACTAACGTTCTTTGAATAAACATTTTTGGCCATTTCTCACGTAATTTGTCAAGCTAATGTTTCATCGTCCCCACTGATAACTTTGCGATATTTAAAACTATGATTGCCATATACAATTTTCTTTGTAATTGTGTGCTTTCCAAACAAGTTTCGGGAATTTCCGCTTGTTGTCATTGTGTGCACTTTCACTTGATGAAGTTAAACCCACAGACTATGGGCGTAGCCAGGGGGGGGGGGTTCTTGGGGTTCATTGGAATTCCGTAATTGATTTTTTGCTTTGATTTTGTTTATTTTGGGTGACATTTTAATACTATACCATAACTTGCCCCAGCGCAGCACTTTTGAGTTTAAACCCCCCTACCAGGGGGGTTGAGTTTAAAACCCCTATCAGGGGGTTTTGAGTTTAAAACCCCTACCTGGGGGTTTTTAGTTTAAAACCCCCTACCAAGGGGGTTTGAGTTCAAAACCCCTATCAGGGGGTTTTGAGTTTAAAACCCCTTACCAGGGTTTTTTTGCAGTTAAATCTCTCTCTTCTAATAACAAAACAAAAAGAAAAAAAAAGGAAACGACTATCCCCAAATTCCAAGAGCACATTTAAGGAAGATTTTGATTTTATAACCTCTATTCAATATTAAAAAAAAGCAAATTACACACTCAAAATTCTATGAGCGTAGCCTAAGGGTTTTGAGTTGAATCCCCCCCCCCCCCACTCCTCTTCAATAGAGTTTGAAGCTAAAAATGCTTCTTCAATATAAAAAAAAAAAAAAAAAAAGCAAATTACGCACTCAAAATGTTATGAGCGTAGGTAAATGGGTTTCGACTCAGTTTTGAGTTTAAACCCCTTTTAGCGGGGTTTGAAGGTAAAAAATACTTCTTTAATATTAAAAACAAAGCAAATTATACACTCAAAATTCTATGAGTGTAGTCAAAAGGGTTTTGAGTTTAAACTCCCCTCCAGTGGAGTTTGAAGCTAAAAAAATAACTCTTCAATATAAAAAACGCACTCAAAATGCTATGAGAGTTGCCAAAAGGGGTTTTGAGTTTAAACCCCCTTTCAGCGGGGTTTGATGCTAAAAAAATACCTCTTTAATATAAAAAAGCAAATAACATACAAAAATTATTTGAGCGTAGCGAAGCCAAGCCAATTGAGTTTAAACCCCTCTCCTACAGTTTGCTTTTCTTAAAAGTTTAAAACCCCTCCAGATGGTTTTGAGTTACAAAAAAATTCTAAAGCAAACTACAGTTACCAAATACTATGACCGTAGCTAAATGGGGTTTTGAATTAAAAAAAAACAACAACTCCAGAGATTTTTTAGTTTAAAATTCACAACAGATGATTTTGACGATAACTTTCCCTTTCGATATAAAATCTAAAGCAAACTACAATCACCTAATTCCAAGAGCGTATTCAAGAGAGGTTACACATTTCTACCAGTGGCAGGGGCTCAATTAATAAAGTGCTTTGAAAAGTCATCTGTCGAAATTGAAAAACACTAAATGTGGCTCAACAAAGATGGCTACGATAGATTTTAGGAGTCAGTTATAGAGATCAGCTCCAAGCGCTCCCCCAGATCCCATTACTGTCAATGGTGGGAAGTCTACAATTTTTCCACTAACTCCAGGAAGAAACATTGTAGGGCATAATAAACATCTTTCGAAAGAATGAAGGGTCAGAATATAATAAAGATCATGTACACACACACATTCTTCTTCTTCTTCGTTCTCATTGTTATGTTGGAGTGTTCAGATGACTAGACCAATACATGAGATGAACTGCGCAGTGGTTTCCAAATCAGGGAGCTCTCCATATAGTTTTCTTTCTATTGGGGTGATTTGGGGCCAATGTCTCACACATACATCATGCTATTAATTTTTTTCTTCTGGGGGGGGGGGGGGAAGAAAAAATTCCCCCAACCCCCCCCCCCCCCCCCGAAAAAAAATCCTGGCTACGCCCATGCCATAGACTATATATCTATGGTTGCACCGGCTGTGCTTCATATTCTGATTTCGATCAAATCTCTCTTTCGATTAAAAAAAATGGCCTACACAAACACTGAGTACAAGTTTTATGACCATATAGTAGACGGACTATTGAAGTTCTTTCTGTGGTAAATGTGCTGCATTAAAAATACTGATACCTGATTGGATAATAGAAGATTCGATAGTGACCAGTGGAAAGAAAAGTTATTCTTCAGGCAGTTTCCAGCAGTGTGACACGACGTGAGGCAGTATGAATTGAGTTTTGTGCATTATCTCGTCAATAAACAACGGTATTATTCATCAAAAGAGTCTAAATGATTTTTTGTGTGTTAATTTTAATTAATTTTAATTATATACTGTACCATTGGATTTTTATAATTAATTACATTATTTCATGTCTTGATATCGAATGTTATAAATCAGGCGTACTCAAATCACTAGCCCAAACTATGATCAGGTACATGTGTAACTGGACGTGTCCGTTGAAGATATCTACCCAAATTAAAATATTATCCACCGACTTTCATATTTCTTAAGGCGTCAGCATCTAGGCATGTTCATTGTCATCTCCCAAGAAACAAAGAAAGAAAAAAACAACAAATACAATAAAAGCGATTCATAAAAGTAGGCTAAAATATTTTATTAATTGCTGAGATTAGCAATGCTTGTTTAACTAACAAGGTTGATAATTTTGACTTCTTTTTCACATGTGTCATAGATTACTGTATTACTTCCCTTTCAGTAATCAGTTTATTTTGGAAAACGGTTGTAAATTTAAAAAAATAAAATGGTTATCTCCCTTACTCCGAGTACCTAAGATATCGTCAATTTCCTGTCTACAATTTCCTTTTTAGTTGATCTACTATATATATATATGGTGACCGGTCATTTCATCCCCGGTCACTTCATCCCCTGTCATTTCATCCGCTATAGCTAAGTACACACCCAGATTTACAATATAATATAAGATTTCTCTTTAAGAAAACAAAGTGGAAGAGGAAACACTATAAACGCATTAGTAACAAGTCATAAAATGTCTAAAAGCATTCTACATAATCATATTTATATACAAAATATTTAATTGGGGATGAAGTGACCGGGGGATGAAGTGACCAGGGGATGAAGTGACCAGGGGATGAAATGACCGGGGATGAAGTGACCGGGGATGAAATGACCGGGAACCATATATATATGTATATATATATATATTCTATATATAAAGCATCAATGGAAATATGTGGCAGATTCCGTATTTTTAAAGCAATTTTTTCCCTAAGTCTATTTATTTTTAATATGCCTTACGTCATTTCCACTTCTAATAATAACATTAATAAGATCTAGAGTAGCCTACATTTCTTTCTTTCTTTTACGAGAGAGAAATAGTGTGTGTGTGTGTGTGTGAGAGAGAGAGAGAGAGAGAGCAAGGAAAAGATCTATTATCATTTTGATACATTCATCCATCCATCCATCCCAATCGCACTACAGCTTATGGAGGGCCCTGTCCTGCTTCAACACAATCTTTCCATTCAGATCCATCCTGTACTATTCGTCTTCAGGCCTGAGCTGTTGTAGCTCTGCCTTTATTTCTGTTATACTTCAAATTAAAACTTCTACTGCGGTATTTCATCATTTTTACTGTATACATTTTTTGGAGTATGAACGAATGAAAAGAAAAGATAGGGCTGATAATCATGGAGGAGTTCTTTTAGCAATAAAAAACACTCTTATAGCAGAAGAAATTACCTTACCTAACTCAAAAAATATAGAATCAACATTTTGTAAAATTAATACCACCTCAACATCCCTAATAATAGGCAGCATTTACAGACCACCAAATTCTAGTTTAGAATACATGCAGGAACTATGTAATCAGATTACTACACTTAAAGAGACAAATAAAAATGCAGTTTTTTGGATTATGGGTGATTTCAACCTACCTGATATAAATTGGAAAACACTAACCATAGATAAACACCAAAACCTTAAGGACATAAATGAGCTTTTCATAGAAACTTTACACAACCTAAGTTTAGATCAAATCATTAAAAAGCCAACTAGATTAAACAACACATTAGATCTCTTCTTAACCAACAGACCTGGATTAGTAGTTGATTATGATATTATCCCTGGTCTATCAGACCATGAGATCATAAAAATACACAGTCAGATAAAAGCAGTAGCCAATACAAAACCCAAAAGAAAAATCTTACTCTGGAATAAATGTAACCTAACACAACTACACCAAGCTGCATTAAACTTTCAACAAACATTCTTATTAGAAAAAGACATTAACCAACCAGTCGATGACCTCTGGAATTTCATTAAAAACCATCTTAAAAGCATTATAGAAAATCATATACCAACTAAATACACATCAAACAAAATAAATAAATGCTGGTTTAATAATAGACTAAAGAAGCTTTGTAAACAGAAGGAAAACCTATATAGAAAATTTAAAGAAACTAATGCAGAAAGAGTTTACAAAAAGTATATAAAAATTAAACACTTAACCCAAAAAGTAAGCAGACAGCTGCAGAGTGAATACATAAACAATGTAATATCTAAAGATAACAACAAAAACCTATGGTCATACATTAAGTCTAAGAAAATGGAAACAACAGGCGTAGCGCCATTAAAAGATGAACATAACATAATACATAATGATAATGAAACTAAAGCAAACATTCTAAACAAATACTTTGCATCAGCATTCACAGCCCCAGGAGACAAAGACATATTACTGAATTTGAACCAAGTAGACAACATAGAAGATATAGTAGTACAAGAAAATGGAATTCAAAAACTATTAGCCAACACCAAACCAAATAAAGCTTCTGGACCTGATGGTATTCCAGCTAGATTACTCAAAGAACTAAGTAATGAGCTAGCCCCAGTGTTCAAAATACTCTTTCAGGCTTCACTTAACCAGGGCAGAGTACCAAAGGACTGGAAAGAAGCTAATGTCACCCCCCTATTTAAAAAAGGAGAAAAATCTGACCCAGGAAACTACAGACCAGTATCACTTACCAGCATCACATGTAAAATCCTAGAACACATAATATGTAGCAACTAGGGGTGCACCGGATAGTACTTTTTGATATCCGGCCGGAGCCGGATGTGACCGGATAGTAAAATTAGATATTCGGCCGGGGCCGGAGCCGGAGCCGAATACCTAAGTGTCTTGTAAATAGCTTGTATTGCTGAGCATTTTACGAAACTGTTAAATAACATACCTATATTTGTTGGTATTATTTTTTTTCCTTTTATATACGTTATTGTTTTAAACTCTGTTACTGATTGATTTATTCAAGCTTAACAGTATTTATAAACAAAAATTAATCTGTGTAACATGTACGAGGCCACCAACCATAAAGGCTGTGTGTTGGAGGGTCAATGTAAAATATGTTAGTATATATTTAACTAGTTACTATTGTAAATCTCTCCTCTGGCTTGTATGGTGGTTGGATGTATGTGTTCAAGAATTTCTGACCAACAACAGGTCATCAGACTTGTAATTTTAAGTCCAAAGACTGCTTCTGGTTCTGGTTTCAAGGGCTTAATACTGATAGCTGTTAGTTAATAGTTGGAATCTGAAGCGTAGTAGGTCATATATTTATTAATCCATTTGCGGCAAACGATATTTTATTAACAGCAGAAACATCTATTATACCTACTCATAGCTTGAGCCTTAAATGTTGCGAAGCATAGATTTAACTGTAGTCTGTAGGCCTATTATTGATATCTATGTTTAGATCTACTGTTATATAGATCTAAGAAAATCAGGAAAATCAACTATAGAAGAAAAAAAACTCATTCACACCCTCTGTACCAAAAAAAAAACATAAATAGACTCTGTGTTCGACTGATAGTAACAGATAGACGTAGTGAGCCTACACATGTAGTCCTAGTGTAGTGTGTATAGATGATGGTGTTGACCATCACGCGTTTTTGTTCTTGGGCATTCGCAATAGTGTTTAGTGTGCAGGAGAAAAAAGATAACACATTGGCATGGTCAGTCAAGCATATAGATAAATTATATCTGTACCTTAGTTACAGAGGTCAAATGTTTCTAACATTTCAGCATATTTTTTTCTTTGTTTGCTAGATCTAATTGTGGTGTTTTAGATCAATTTATTTTCTGCGATGTTAAATTTTACTGTAAGGTTTTCCTTAATATATTAAGTCAATAGATTACAACAATGATATTAGTTTTCTTTCTAAAAGTTTCAATACAAGGGGAAAAAATACATACACGCACATATTTGTTTTATTTTATTGTGCAACGAACGTGTATTCAGCGCCCTAAATGACATTTCTCTCCAAGTAAACAAACTTAGTCTCATCATCTAGTCACCTCTAGACAGTGTCAATATTTCTCAACAATCTGCGTTAGTCCATTCTGGCTTAAGAATGGTAAATGTCTATCAATACATTGTCATGGATTAAACAAATAAGAAGTTGGGGGTGTTGAGTCTCCGTTTAAAGATACCCCTGGTCAGTGTCTGTTTGGCTTGTAGTCCAGCCTCCTCATTGAGACAAAGTAAACAAACTTATTACCCGGTCAATAGTATAAAAGGTGTGGTTGTGGTCCAGACCCTTGATTGACAACCTATCTCATAATAAACAAACTCATACCAGAGTAACCTTATGGAGATTTGGCTTGTGGTCCCGCCTCTAATAAAAATTCTTCTCCAAGTAAACAAATTCAGTTCCCTCATAAGATGTGACCTCTAGAAAGTGTCAACACGTTGACATCTGGCTTAATGTGGTCAGCTGCCTATCTGTAAACTCAATGTTATGGACTAAACAAACAAAAGGAGGTGGGGGTTGCTCATCTCTACCTCTGGAGATATACCCGCACATCTAGACAATCAGCTTGACATAGTTAAGGAATATTACATGGTTACTAGACCACTCAAAGGTCAAGACAAGCTTTTAAAGTGTGCCAGACATCGCTGCTACGTATGTAATACGAATTTATAATGTAAAGTCTAGTCCAGCCCCCAATATCAAATCTAGTTCCCTCGAGTGACCTCTAGAGAGTGCTTACGTCCATCGTATCTGACTTGGGTTCACCTGTCAATCAATGAACTCAGTGTGATGGGCTAAACAAATAAAAGGGGGAGGGAGATGTTCATTTAGAAATATACCTGGTCACCTTAGAGGTGTGGCTCTTGTAGTCCAGACCCCCCCCCCAATAAAGATTAACTACTAAGTAAACAAACTCAGTTCCCTCGAAAGGTGTGACTACTAGAGAGTGTCAATACGCTGACATTAAACCTACCTCCATCGTATTTAACTTGTGGTTACCTGCCCATAAATAAACTCAATGTGACGGACTAAACAAATAAAAGGGGGTGGGAGTTGTTCATCTCTACCTCTGGAGATATACCCACACAGCTAGACAGACGTCTGGTCAGCATGACGTAGTCAAGGAATGTAGCATTTTAACATGTTAACTAACTTACTCAAAGGTCAAGACAAATTGAAAAAAGTGCCAGCCATTGCTGCTCTGTATGTAAAGCGCATTTATGATGTAAAGTTTCATCTCTATTTATATTAAGTTATTAACATGCCTTGTCTTTATAATAAACGATGTTTGGTGCATATTCATAATGGCTCTATTTTTAAGCACATTATTTTGTTTTCATATAAGCATTAATACATTCTATAACAGACAGTAATGGAACGAGGTCCACTTTATGCATATAAAATAGGTGTATTTTTTTACTATCCGGTTTACTATCCGGTAGTGATATCCGACCGGAGCCGAATAGCACCGGATAGTAAAAAATGCCGGATATTCGGCAGAAGCCGGAGCCGGAGGGACTATCCGGTGCACCCCTAGTAGCAACATCATAAACCACTTAGACAAACATAATGTCCTCACACCATACCAACATGGCTTTAGGAAATATAGATCATGTGAAACACAACTAATAGGACTAATTGATGATTTTTCAAAAGGTTTAGATAATAGTGAACAAATAGATGCTATCTTACTAGATTTTTCTAAGGCTTTTGACAAAGTTCACCACCATAGCTTGCTTAAAAAATTAAAATATTTCGGCATTAATGGTCCACTGCATCAGTGGATTAAAGACTTTCTGATAGGGAGAGAACAAACTGTAATAATAAATGGTTCTAAATCAACACCGATAACAGTAAACTCAGGTGTACCTCAAGGAACAGTCTTGGGTCCACTACTATTTTTAATTTACATAAATGATTTACCAAATTGCATTACTTCAGGAACAAAAGTCAGATTATTTGCAGACGATTGCATAATATATAGAACAATAAAAACAACACAAGACACAGATATTTTACAAAGAGAATTAGATGAATTACAGAAATGGGAATCAAATTGGAGCATGTCTTTCCACCCAGAAAAATGTCAGTTGTTAAGAGTAACAAAAAAACTAAAACAAATTAATTCCACTTATCTTATTCATGGCAAACCAGTAACACAGACTAAAAACGCAAAATACCTAGGTGTTATAATAAATGAAAAACTGTCATGGAATCCACATATTGATGAAACTACAAAAAAATCAAACAAAGCATTAGGATTTATTAAAAGAAATTTCTATAAATCAAATAAGAAAATAAAACTAAAATGTTATTTAACCTTGGTTAGGCCAATAATAGAATATGCATCCTCTGTTTGGGACCCCTCAACTCAAGAAAACATTAAGAAACTAGAACAGACACAAAACAGAGCAGTGCGATTCATAACAAACGAATATTCACATTTGACTAGAGTAACACCTTTAGTAAAATCACTAAATTTAGAAAGCCTTCAGGACAGAAGGCTCAAAAGTAAAGTAGCAATAATACATAAAACACTGAACCATAATCTTCAAATACAAAAACAAAATTTAATAAAATACTCTGAAAGACACAAAGATAAAGGCACATTCCTAGTCCCATATGCTAGGACAAATTTGTACAAATACTCCTTCTTCCCTAGTGCTATTAGAGCATGAAATAGGTTGCCTGAGCTAGCCAAGAAAACCAGTGACTTGGCGGAATTTAAGTCATTGGTTAATATGCATGACTAAATGCATGACGCGTAGGACGTAATCATCTTCTTTTTTGAAGTAACGTCTGTATTATATAAGATAAGAATACGAATGTTCCATTTAAAAACAAAACTTTTCAAAGAACCCGTCAATAGAAATATACAGATAGTAGAGGCTTTAATTCTGTGGTTCTCAAACTTTGACTCCTGAGGGCAACTCCCTCACCTTTTCGAGACTAAAAAAATATTTTTCGCGACCCCTTTGTTCATTAGCACAGGGAATATATGTTCTCACTCATGTGTCCACGAGTCTACGCTGGGGACATATTTGATCTGTCTTTCTTTCTTTGTGAATCATTCTGGGTTTTTTGTTTCTTTTTAAATTCGTTCTCAATGTTTCCAGTAGTCGAACCTCTAGCTGCACACGAATGTGATCTAACGACGACCAAACACATGACATACAGTTCTCTACTGCCTCAGATGTCTGTATGTCACACGTCATTGTTTGCCCGTTTCAACCATTCTTTAATTCTAGTCTGGAGAGTGACGTTTGAGAACCGGAAATTGAAAAAAACGATTCTTAAGTTATTTCAACCGTCAGATATATGGAGCTTATGGAGTCGGTTCTTTAAAGCCGAATAGAACAAGTGTGATTGTGGTGACATTTACAATAACAAAGTTCGACTGAATTGACATTCACTAGAGCAAAGAGGGACTTTTATGAAGTTCACTAATGCAATGCATAACTTTGGTTAATTTCAATGTTACATTATGTGATCATAGTGAAAATTTGCTATAACACGATGTGATACTTCCTCCACATCAATGAAGTCATGACTCTAAGCTTCACTTGGTGGAAGTAGAAACATTAAGATCTACATGATCAAAACTTTTATAGGTTAATCTTTTAACACTATTTCCTCAAACTACATTGAGCCTACATTAAGTTCCTCAAACTACACTGGGCCTACATTAAGTTCCTCAATCTACACTGGGCCTACATTTTGTCTTCTATTTCCTCAAACTACACTGGGACTACATTTTGTCTTCTATTTCCTCAAACTACACTGGGCCTACATTTTGTCTGCTATTCCTCAAACTACACTGGGCCTACATTTTGTCTGCTATTTCCTCAAACTACACTGGGCCTACATTTTGTCTGCTATTTCCTCAAACTACACTGGGCCTAAATTAAGTTCCTCAAACTACACTGGGGCTACATTTTGTCTGCTATTTCCTCAAACTACACTGGGCCTACATTTTGTCTTCTATTTCCTCACACTACACTGGGCCTACATTTTGTCTGCTATTCCTCAAACTACACTGGGCCTACATTTTGTCTGCTATTTCTTCAAACTACACTGGACCTACATTTTGTCTGCTATTCCTCAAACTACACTGGGCCTACATTTTGTCTGCTATTCCTCAAACTACACTGGGCCTACATTTTGTCTTCTATTTACTCAAACTACACTGGGCCTACATTTTGTCTGCTATTTCCTCAAACTACACTGGGCCTACATTTTGTCTGCTATTTCCTCAAACTACACTGGGCCTACATTTTGTCTTCTATTTCTTCAAACTACACTGGACCTACATTTTGTCTGCTATTTCCTCAAACTACGCTGGGCCTACATTTTGTCTGCTATTTCCTCAAACTACACTGGGCCTACATTTTGTCTGCTATTTCCTCAAACTACACTGGGCCTACATTTTGTCTGCTATTTCCTCAAACTACACTGGACCTACATTTTGTCTTCTATTTCTTCAAACTACACTGGACCTACATTTTGTCTGCTATTTCCTCAAACTACACTGGGCCTACATTTTGTCTGCTATTTCCTCAAACTACACTGGGCCTACATTTTGTCTTCTATTTCCTCAAACTACACTGGGACTACATTTTGTCTGCTATTTCCTCAAACTACACTGGACCTACATTTTGTCTGCTATTTCCTCAATCTACACTGGGCCTACATTTTGTCTGCTATTTCCTCAAACTACACTGGGCCTACATTTTGTCTGCTATTTCCTCAAACTACACTGGGCCTACATTTTGTCTTCTATTTCCTCAAACTACACTGGACCTACATTTTGTCTGCTATTTCCTCAAACTACACTGGGCCTACATTTTGTCTTCTATTTCCTCAAACTACACTGGGCCTACATTTTGTCTTCTATTTCCTCAAACTACACTGGGCCTACATTTTGTTTGCTATTTCCTCAAACTACACTGGACCTACATTTTGTCTGCTATTTCCTCAATCTAGACTGGGCCTACATTTTGTCTGGTATTTCCGCAAAAAAAAATGGGCCTACATTTTGTCTGCTATTTCCTCAAACTACACTGGGCCTACATTTTGTCTTCTATTTCCTCAAACTACACTGGGCCTACATTTTGTCTTCTATTTCCTCAAACTACACTGGGCCTACATTTTGTCTGCTATTTCCTCAATCTACACTGGGGCTACATTTTGTCTGCTATTCCTCAAACTACACTGGGCCTACATTTTGTCTTCTATTTCCTCAAACTACACTGGGCCTACATTTTGTCTTCTATTTCCTCAAACTACACTGGGCCTACATTTTGTCTTCTATTTCCTCAAACTACACAGGGCCTACATTTTGTCTGCTATTTCCTCAAACTACACTGGGCCTACATTTTGTCTGCTATTCCTCAAACTACACTGGGCCTACATTTTGTCTTCTATTTCCTCAAACTACACTGGGCTTAAATTTTGTCTGCTATTTCCTCAAACTACACTGGGACTACATTTTGTCTGCTATTTCCTCAAACTACACTGGGCCTACATTTTTACCTGTTATTTCCTCAAACTACACTGGGCCTACATTTTTACCTGTTATTTCCTCAAACTACACTGGGCCTACATTTTGTCTGCTATTTCCTCAAACTACACTGGGCCTACATTTTGTCTTCTATTTCCTCAAACTACACTGGGCCTACATTTTGTCTGCTATTCCTCAAACTACACTGGGCCTACATTTTGTCTGCTATTTCCTCAAACTACACTGGGCCTACATTTTGTCTGCTATTCCTCAAACTACACTGGGCCTACATTTTGTCTGCTATTTCCTCAAACTACACTGGGCCTACATTTTGTCTGCTATTTCCTCAAACTACACTGGGCCTACATTTTTACCTGTTATTTCCTCAAACTACACTGGGCCTACATTTTGTCTTCTATTTCCTCAAACTACACTGGACCTACATTTTGTCTGCTATTTCCTCAAACTACACTGGGCCTACATTTTTACCTGTTATTTCCTCAAACTACACTGGGCCTACATTTTGTCTTCTATTTCCTCAAACTACACTGGGGCTACATTTTGTCTGCTATTTCCTCAAACTACACTGGGCCTACATTTTACCTGTTATTTCCTCAAACTACACTGGGCCTACATTTTGTCTGCTATTTCCTCAAACTACACTGGGCCTACATTTTTACCTGTTATTTCCTCAAACTACACTGGGCCTACATTTTTACCTGCTATTTCCTCAAACTACACTGGGACTACATTTTGTCTGCTATTCCTCAAACTACACTGGGCCTACATTTTGTCTTCTATTTCCTCAAACTACACTGGGCCTACATTTTTACCTGTTATTTCCTCAAACTACACTGGGACTACATTTTGTCTGCTATTCCTCAAACTACACTGGGCCTACATTTTGTCTTCTATTTCCTCAAACTACACTGGGCCTACATTTTTACCTGCTATTTCCTCAAACTACACTGGGCCTACATTTTGTCTGCTATTCCTCAAACTACACTGGGCCTACATTTTGTCTTCTATTTCCTCAAACTACACTGGGCCTACATTTTTACCTGCTATTTCCTCAAACTACACTGGGACTACATTTTGTCTGCTATTCCTCAAACTACACTGGGCCTACATTTTGTCTTCTATTTCCTCAAACTACACTGGGCCTACATTTTTACCTGTTATTTCCTCAAACTACACTGGGCCTACATTTTTACCTGCTATTTCCTCAAACTACACTGGGCCTACATTTTTACCTGTTATTTCCTCAAACTACACTGGGCCTACATTTTTACCTGTTATTTCCTCAAACTACACTGGGCCTACATTTTTACCTGCTATTTCCTCAAACTACACTGGGACTACATTTTGTCTGCTATTCCTCAAACTACACTGGGCCTACATTTTGTCTTCTATTTCCTCAAACTACACTGGGCCTACATTTTTACCTGTTATTTCCTCAAACTTCTTTGAGGCTACATTATTTGTACTATTTTCTTAAACTACATTGAGCTCAGTGGCGTAGCTTCCATGGCGCGAAGGGGTTCAATGTTACATATAATATCTGATGTTCTGAACTAATATGGGGTCCCGTATCTTAAATAGCTTAGTGCCTTTTAAGTCTAAATTCGGGACAGCATGGCGCGTGATTAATGACCCATTGTGTCCTGCCCTTGGGGGGGGGGGTGACAAAAAAGCTGGGAAAAAATGACTGCAATTTTGAAAAAACAAATTAAATAAAAAATTTTTAAAAATTCAAAGTTTCCTTAAATTATCCTACACGTCATATCAAACTTGATATTAACTTCAAAACATTTACCCGTGTTTTTAGTTAGAGTCTGTATACAAGCCACTTGGACGGTTTTGATGTAAGGAACTGCTTTCATCATGTTTCTTGTAATGGTGGTGACGGTGTGTTGGTGAGGACGTTTGGCTCCCATTCTTTCTTTGGGTTATTTCCCCTCTATGTTCATTATCCCGTTGATAGTATTTCCTCTTTTTCCCTGCTTTTTTTATAATAAAAGTAAGTATCTTTTTTTTTATTAATTTTTCTATCACCAGAAATGTATATTAGATATTAAACAAGCTAAAGAAACATATTCTGTTACTTTCGAAATTGTCGATAGCGGTAAATATCTGTACTACTTATCTTGACTGAAATGGGAAGGAGGTTTATAAAAAAGTATTTAAAGATAGAGCGATAATTACATTTATCACGGAATAGTGTCTTTCACTTGAATGGCTGCCTTGTCGTATGGTGTGTGCACTGGACTGTCGTTCGTGTGGTCTCGGGCTATACCCCGAGACAGTATCAATTTTGTTTGTTTTAAAAACCGAATTGTTTAAAAAAAAAAAAAGGAAACTAGATTGGCCTACTAATGACTTAGCTTCACCAACAAGCTTGCCAAAACGTCCAGACACCACGAACCACTGAGAACAGTGGAAGATGTCAACAAGGAGATTGAAGAAGTTGAAACATTTACTGACGGAAATTGCGTCGCGAAGTGAATGTTAATTTTAACTCAAGCATGCAACAGCCTTTTATTTAGTGGTCATCGCGAAGACTATCGTTTAGGTGACACAAGTAACTAGGACAATTTCTTAGCAGTACAGAAATTCCTAAGAAAACAACAGCAACAACAAAACACAACCCCTTACCTCATTCCCCACAGATTCAAAGCGATATAAAAGAGCCTGTTGGACAATGCAGTTTTACCAAAAAAATACTAAAAGAAATCCAATCTTCGCCATTTTTCCTCTATCATGGTTGACAACACTCAAGAAATATTCAAACTTGATTAAATTAGCATTATTTTCTGAAATTGTTTTATGAGCTCTGATGACAAAATAGCCAAAGAAATTGCAATCAGAGATCATTTGTAGTTTTTTTATATTTGTGAGAACCAGAAGTCTGCAACATTGGCTGAACAAATACTCCAAGAAATACAAAAATCACCATCTTTCTTTAAACTACTTACGATGCCAAGGCAATGATGGTTTTCCAATATGAGCGGACAGTACACTAGCCAATATGAGCAGACAGTACACTAGCCAATATGAGCGGACAGTACACTAGCCAATATGAGCGGACAGTACACTAGCCAATATGAGCGGACAGTACACTAGCCAATATGAGCGGACAGTACACTAGCCAATATGAGCGGACAGTACACTAGCCAATATGAGCGGACAGTACACTAGCCAATATGAGCGGACAGTACACTAGCCAATATGAGCGGACAGTACACTAGCCAATATGAGCGGACAGTACACTAGCCAATATGAGCGGACAGTACACTAGCCAATATGAGCGGACAGTACACTAGCCAATATGAGCGGACAGTACACTAGCCAATATGAGCGGACAGTACACTAGCCAATATGAGCAGACAGTACACTAGCCAATATGAGCGGACAGTACACTAGCCAATATGAGCAGACAGTACACTAGCCAATATGAGCAGACAGTACACTAGCCAATATGAGCAGACAGTACACTAGCCAATATGAGCAGACAGTACACTAGCCAATATGAGCAGACAGTACACTAGCCAATATGAGCGGACAGTACACTAGCCAATATGAGCGGACAGTACACTAGCCAATATGAGCAGACAGTACACTAGCCAATATGAGCAGACAGTACACTAGCCAATATGAGCAGACAGTACACTAGCCAATATGAGCAGACAGTACACTAGCCAATATGAGCAGACAGTACACTAGCCAATATGAGCGAACAGTACACTAGCCAATATGAGCAGACAGTACACTAGCCAATATGAGCAGACAGTACACTAGCCAATATGAGCAGACAGTACACTAGCCAATATGAGCAGACAGTACACTAGCCAATATGAGCAGACAGTACACTAGCCAATATGAGCAGACAGTACACTAGCCAATATGAGCAGACAGTACACTAGCCAATATGAGCAGACAGTACACTAGCCAATATGAGCAGACAGTACACTAGCCAATATGAGCGGACAGTACACTAGCCAATATGAGCAGACAGTACACTAGCCAATATGAGCAGACAGTACACTAGCCAATATGAGCAGACAGTACACTAGCCAATATGAGCAGACAGTACACTAGCCAATATGAGCAGACAGTACACTAGCCAATATGAGCAGACAGTACACTAGCCAATATGAGCAGACAGTACACTAGCCAATATGAGCGGACAGTACACTAGCCAATATGAGCAGACAGTACACTAGCCAATATGAGCAGACAGTACACTAGCCAATATGAGCAGACAGTACACTAGCCAATATGAACAGACAGTACACTAGCCAATATGAGCAGACAGTACACTAGCCAATATGAGCAGACAGTACACTAGCCAATATGAGCGGACAGTACACTAGCCAATATGAGCAGACAGTACACTAGCCAATATGAGCAGACAGTACACTAGCCAATATGAGCGGACAGTACACTAGCCAATATGAGCAGACAGTACACTAGCCAATATGAGCGGACAGTACACTAGCCAATATGAGCAGACAGTACACTAGCCAATATGAGCAGACAGTACACTAGCCAATATGAGCGGACAGTACACTAGCCAATATGAGCAGACAGTACACTAGCCAATATGAGCAGACAGTACACTAGCCAATATGAGCAGACAGTACACTAGCCAATATGAGCAGACAGTACACTAGCCAATATGAGCGGACAGTACACTAGCCAATATGAGCAGACAGTACACTAGCCAATATGAGCAGACAGTACACTAGCCAATATGAGCGAACAGTACACTAGCCAATATGAGCAGACAGTACACTAGCCAATATGAGCAGACAGTACACTAGCCAATATGAGCAGACAGTACACTAGCCAATATGAGCAGACAGTACACTAGCCAATATGAGCAGACAGTACACTAGCCAATATGAGCGGACAGTACACTAGCCAATATGAGCAGACAGTACACTAGCCAATATGAGCGGACAGTACACTAGCCAATATGAGCAGACAGTACACTAGCCAATATGAGCAGACAGTACACTAGCCAATATGAGCAGACAGTACACTAGCCAATATGAGCAGACAGTACACTAGCCAATATGAGCAGACAGTACACTAGCCAATATGAGCAGACAGTACACTAGCCAATATGAGCAGACAGTACACTAGCCAATATGAGCGGACAGTACACTAGCCAATATGAGCGGACAGTACACTAGCCAATATGAGCAGACAGTACACTAGCCAATATGAGCAGACAGTACACTAGCCAATATGAGCGAACAGTACACTAGCCAATATGAGCAGACAGTACACTAGCCAATATGAGCGAACAGTACACTAGCCAATATGAGCAGACAGTACACTAGCCAATATGAGCAGACAGTACACTAGCCAATATGAGCAGACAGTACACTAGCCAATATGAGCGGACAGTACACTAGCCAATATGAGCAGACAGTACACTAGCCAATATGAGCAGACAGTACACTAGCCAATATGAGCAGACAGTACACTAGCCAATATGAGCAGACAGTACACTAGCCAATATGAGCAGACAGTACACTAGCCAATATGAGCAGACAGTACACTAGCCAATATGAGCGGACAGTACACTAGCCAATATGAGCAGACAGTACACTAGCCAATATGAGCAGACAGTACACTAGCCAATATGAGCAGACAGTACACTAGCCAATATGAGCAGACAGTACACTAGCCAATATGAGCAGACAGTACACTAGCCAATATGAGCGAACAGTACACTAGCCAATATGAGCAGACAGTACACTAGCCAATATGAGCAGACAGTACACTAGCCAATATGAGCAGACAGTACACTAGCCAATATGAGCAGACAGTACACTAGCCAATATGAGCAGACAGTACACTAGCCAATATGAGCAGACAGTACACTAGCCAATATGAGCAGACAGTACACTAGCCAATATGAGCGGACAGTACACTAGCCAATATGAGCAGACAGTACACTAGCCAATATGAGCAGACAGTACACTAGCCAATATGAGCAGACAGTACACTAGCCAATATGAGCAGACAGTACACTAGCCAATATGAGCGGACAGTACACTAGCCAATATGAGCAGACAGTACACTAGCCAATATGAGCGGACAGTACACTAGCCAATATGAGCAGACAGTACACTAGCCAATATGAGCAGACAGTACACTAGCCAATATGAGCGGACAGTACACTAGCCAATATGAGCAGACAGTACACTAGCCAATATGAGCAGACAGTACACTAGCCAATATGAGCGGACAGTACACTAGCCAATATGAGCAGACAGTACACTAGCCAATATGAGCAGACAGTACACTAGCCAATATGAGCAGACAGTACACTAGCCAATATGAGCGGACAGTACACTAGCCAATATGAGCGGACAGTACACTAGCCAATATGAGCAGACAGTACACTAGCCAATATGAGCAGACAGTACACTAGCCAATATGAGCAGACAGTACACTAGCCAATATGAGCAGACAGTACACTAGCCTACTGGCATAGTTTCAACAAAAGCAGCCGCCTGCGCATTATGTTCATTGTGCTTGACATTACTAAAACATGGTCTTCAATGATTCTGTCGGATGTCTTCATGAAGTTGTAATAGAATTAAAATGTCTTTTATTAAATGTACAGATACGTACAAACTATTTCGATTTTTTTTTGTGTCTGAAAATTAGTCATATTGAGGGGGTAGGGGGGGCATCATAATTTTCTTGAACCCGGGCCCACCGGTACCTTGCTACACCACTACTTGAGCCTACATTAGTTCTGCTATTTCCTCAAACTACCTTGAGCCTACATTAGTTCTGCTATTTCCTCAAACTACCTCGAGCCTACATTAGTTCTGTTATTTCCTCAAACTACCTCGAGCCTACATTAGTTCTGCTATTTCCTCAAACTACCTCGAGCCTACATTAGTTCTGCTATTTCCTCAAACTACCTTGAGCCTACATTAGTTCTGCTATTTCCTCAAACTACCTCGAGCCTACATTAGTTCTGCTATTTCCTCAAACTACATCGAGCCTACATTAGTTCTGCTATTTCCTCAAACTACCTCGAGCCTACATTAGTTCTGCTATTTCCTCAAACTACCTCGAGCCTACATTAGTTCTGCTATTTCCTCAAACTACCTCGAGCCTACATTAGTTCTGCTATTTCCTCAAACTACCTCGAGCCTACATTAGTTCTGCTATTTCCTCAAACTACCTTGAGCCTACATTAGTTCTGTTATTTCCTCAAACTACCTCGAGCCTACATTAGTTCTGCTATTTCCTCAAACTACATCGAGCCTACATTAGTTCTGCTATTTCCTCAAACTACCTCGAGCCTACATTAGTTCTGCTATTTCCTCAAACTACCTCGAGCCTACATTAGTTCTGCTATTTCCTCAAACTACCTCGAGCCTACATTAGTTCTGCTATTTCCTCAAACTACCTCGAGCCTACATTAGTTCTGCTATTTCCTCAAACTACCTCGAGCCTACATTAGTTCTGCTATTTCCTCAAACTACATCGAGCCTACATTAGTTCTGCTATTTCCTCAAACTACCTCGAGCATACATTAGTTCAGCTATTTCCTCAAACTACCTCGAGCCTACATTAGTTCTGCTATTTCCTCAAACTACATCGAGCCTACATTAGTTCTGCTATTTCCTCAAACTACCTCGAGCATACATTAGTTCAGCTATTTCCTCAAACTACCTCGAGCCTACATTAGTTCTGCTATTTCCTCAAACTACCTTGAGCCTACATTAGTTCTGTTATTTCCTCAAACTACCTTGAGCCTACATTAGTTCTGCTATTTCCTCAAACTACATCGAGCCTACATTAGTTCTGCTATTTCCTCAAACTACCTCGAGCCTACATTAGTTCAGCTATTTCCTCAAACTACCTCGAGCCTACATTAGTTCTGCTATTTCCTCAAACTACCTTGAGCCTACATTAGTTCTGTTATTTCCTCAAACTACCTTGAGCCTACATTAGTTCTGTTATTTCCTCAAACTACATCGAGCCTACATTAGTTCTGCTATTTCCTCAAACTACATCGAGCCTACATTAGTTCTGCTATTTCCTCAAACTACCTTGAGCCTACATTAGTTCTGCTATTTCCTCAAACTACCTCGAGCATACATTAGTTCAGCTATTTCCTCAAACTACATCGAGCCTACATTAGTTCTGCTATTTCCTCAAACTACCTCGAGCCTACATTAGTTCTGCCATTTCCTCAAACTACATCGAGCCTACATTAGTTCTGCTATTTCCTCAAACTACCTCGAGCCTACATTAGTTCTGCTATTTCCTCAAACTACCTCGAGCCTACATTAGTTCTGCTATTTCCTCAAACTACCTCGAGCCTACATTAGTTCTGCTATTTCCTCAAACTACCTCGAGCCTACATTAGTTCTGCTATTTCCTCAAACTACCTCGAGCCTACATTAGTTCTGTTGTTTTCTCACAGCCTTGCGCTTACATGTCATTTACCAGACTGTATACATTCAATTATACTTATAGTAAACTTGCACAGAGATTGAACGAAAAGAGCAGAGACATCATCTTAGTCTTGTGCCTTTCCTTAATTTAGGCCATGTTAATAGTTAACGTTGGTTTTAAAGTCAAAGCTAGTTTCATTATTTGTATATAACTCAATAGAACAGCGTGAGTAGAGCGAGTCATGTGTAAGTGACAGTGACTCACAAAATGTGACTGCTAAAATGATGACACAAAGACTTGGCTAGCCCAGACTCCGGAGTGGCCCGTTCAAACCTGAGTGACAACTTTCCACCGGGTGTTTCGACTTCCTCGTTGGTGATGGCGAAATAGAAGCGAGAAGTGGAAGGTTGGGGGCGGGTGCAATGTGTGTGTGTGTTTGTGTGTGTTTATAGATGTGTGTGCTTGTGTGATGACGGGAGTGTGTATATTTGTGTGAGCGTGTTATAACGTATGTAGGTTTATTAGTAGCTGTGTGAGTGTGTACATGGATATGTGTGTGAGTGCGCTTACTGGCGTATTTATTTGTTATGCTTACACACATATCTACAATAACACTATGAACAAACTCTCCTTATCTAATAAGATAATTATGAAAGGCTTACTTCCCCTACAGTGTTACATTGTTTACAAGATTGCCTTCTTGCTTAGTATATTATGTCGAAACGAAACTCTCATCAAATATGTGTCTTTGGCCTGTTCGTCGGTCAGAATTGTTTCCCTTGAACACAATTCTAAATTAAGGTTACAAAAACAGTTTGTGTGGAAACACAAAACTCAACATCGGCCCCCGGGTCCGCTCAGGCAAGTAAAATGGCAGGTTTCAATATTAGTAGAACGAATATTAGAAACTATGAACTACAAACTACCAACAACTACAACCCTATCGCCGTCAGAAACTATGAACTACAAACTACCAACAACTACAACCCTATCTCCGTCGATACAAAAAGTGTCACGTCCCTAGTGACACCTCATTGTTCACAAAATGAGGACATTGTACCTATCTCAAATCCGGTCAGCGTACCCACGCTTAAATGCCAGAAAGACGCCGATTAAAACTTAGTTTAAGGCTGCAATAGGGAAACATAATTAACGTAGGTTAAATTACAAAAAACAATTAAAAGGAAAATTAAATGTAAACGGGTCAAGGATGGGTATTGAGATGTCACGGTTCTTTATTCTAAAGAAAGATATAAAAGAAGGAGTGTTAGTTTGAGACGCCAGAGAGAGCTAGAAAGTTAGACTTAGAAGTCGCAATTTTAAAGTAAATATTTACTCAGTTTAATAATCATTTTCACTGAATCCTGTATCTGTTATATATATTTTTGTACATACATTTATTGTTTCAAGTTCAAGTTTTAAATAATTAAAATTCAAGAAAAACATATCAGCACTTTGTTACTTCATTGATTGTTAAAGTGTTTGAACTATAATCAAGGCACCTCCGAACCCACATATGTCATAAGTTTATATCATCAAGATCTTCAAGTCAAATAAACACAATAAACACGTGACAAAAGGAAGAGACGAGCCCGCGTGTTGCAGAGACTGTTCTATTGTTATTTCTATTAACAACTTGATACCATAGGATTAGCAGATTTATTAATGTTATTATTATTGCATTGTTAATATTAATATGTATTTAATGAAATGATAGTTATGAAGATATAGTTAAATGTAAACCTGGCCTAACTGATGCTATTGAATGATTATTTAATTGATTAAATTGTTTTTTAAAGAGCCAATCTCTCATTCTAAATCTTACCTAATATGTTATGGACTGTCTTGTACTCTTATATATATTACCATTTTTACAGCCATGTAACACTACTAATTTATTGTTGCTTTAAATTATGACTTATAAACAGACTAAATAGATTTTTTTTTCTCTTGTAATACAAATAAAAAAAAAATTTAAAAAAAAAAAAATGTAAACCAGTTTGCAAAAATGTGTTAAAAATATGCTAAATAGTCAGTAATCTCCCTAACTAACCAGTCCTTTCGCCCTCACCCCGCCCCATGTTTTACTATTAGTAGTGAATAGTTGTAAAAATTGTGTATTTTTTTAATGAAACAACTGCTTGCATAATTTTAAATTTGTCGCTTTTAGAAAAAAAAAAGTAGCCGTGACAACAGAACTTTGAAATATCTAAACTATGAGATCGGATTTTCAATATCTTTTCTAGTTTATGAAATGTAAATGGGACAATCGGATAGACAGACCACACAAAACTAATAGCGGCTATTTCCCTTTCGGGGGCCGCTATTAAATTGTACATTTATACATATATCATTTTGTAAAATGTTTTACATGTTTCGGATGTTCTTTCAGAGTTAAAGGTAATCTACTTACTAGTCCAAATTCCCGCAGGACGACGGGGGATGGCAGCGGACAGGGTATGAACCTGGGACCATCGAGTCGACGGAACGACAGTCCAGCGCGCATGCCTGACGACGAATCATTTATTTAGATTGGCTTGAAATGGACATTAGGCCTATTTATAAACATAGCTCCAGAGCGAGTATCTTAGCGTGCTCTTTGAAGGAAATAGACTAAATCTGACAAGGTAAAAATAATCTGACATTGAAGCCCCAAGCAGATATATGCTGAGTTCATTCATGGAAACTTTATCATTTGTAATCAACTCAAAGATTTTGATTTGTTTCTTGAAACTGTCGTGCATATCTTCTGCACAGGTGACTCTGCACTGCACTATATATATATTAATAGCAACAATAGTGTTTCGCTCTAATGTGATGATGATTCTCTCTCTCTCTTTTTTTTTAATTTTCAATTATTAATAGTAAAACAATTACAAGACACTTAGCATCTTCAAGCACCAAGGTTTTAGCTCTCTAAGTTTTGTAGAGGTGGTCGATCCCACTCAGTCACAAAGTTGTCTTCTATTAGTCTACTATTAGTTTTATAGCTTGCATTTGCGCGAGTGCAAACGTAACGCGCTCGGTCCTTGAACATTGTTTCGACCAAGTGCAGGGTGTGGTCTGGCTCTTACTGTTTAACCATTCAAGTGACACCGAATGACATAATGACTTGGTTCTCAAACAGATCTGCAAGAAATGAGAGTAATGGATTCCTGTTTTGATGTGATTATTCTCAAAACAGACAGTGATTTACTGTTGGCTTTGGAGACAATGGTAATTTATATCAAGCAAGTGCTATTTTGAGTTGTGGAGAGCGATGCGCCTGAGTACAAAATAAATGAATACAATAATAACATATATAGAATTAAACTTAGAACGGGCGTATCAAAAATGAATAAATTAACGTATGATAAGGAATTAAACACGAACAACATAAAAATAAATTAATAAATAAAAAGCAATGAACTAGTCAAAGTAAAGCAATGAACTAGTCAAAGTCAAGAGATTAACTTGATAGTTGAGATTAATATAAAATTATAGAAAACAAAGCAAATAATACAATAATATGATATATTGAATATTATACTGAATAAAGTTGAATTTGTAAATGAATATGAATATCTGATGTGTCTTTGTATATATGTGTGTGTATGTGAGTGAGAGTGTGTGAAATCAGCCACGGGTCTTAGGTAAAAAGGGTATTTGTACAATTTCACAAAATCCCTTGATTTTATTGTGTAGACGTAGAAAGGGAATGATCCATTATTAAATCCAGTCAAAATTGTTTTTTCTGTTATCAAAACTTCGTTTTTTTTTGTTTTTTTTTTTAAATTAAAATGTTGGATGCAAATCAATGTTTGATTTCTTGGTTACTGATCTGCCAAGCTCCGGGAAGATGAACTGTGGGTCAGATGCGAACTAGTTTAGGTTCCAATGCTCATAGTACTATATCTAACACTGTCATGAAATGCTGTCAATACTAATGATAGTTTTAAAGGTGCATAATACCAACTCAAGTTTCAAACATACGTGTGGTTGAGTGGCCCAAACGAATTGAACTACCTTAATGAGGTAGCTCAAACCCCGATTATTATTCATGCGGGCTTCAATCAAGCTAAGTTGTCTTTGTTGAGAGCCATTAGGAAAAGCCAGATACCCCCCCCCCCCCTCAACAAGTCCAGAAAAAAAGATTGACCCAGAGCGCAATGAGCTTACAGCATGGAAAACACGCTATACATTAATAATAATTGTGTTTCCCTGTGACAAATTTCGACAATGGTAGTGCTAGAGAATGAATATTAGTTCATTTCTAAAATAAGAATACCCCGGTAATAATAAAAATAACAATAATAATAATAAAAATAATATACATAACATTGCTACTATTTTCATATGTAGGCCATCAATTCACCATCAACAGTTAATAAAGATCATCTGTTGCCTGATTACAAAAGTGAGAACCCTTCGAATAACAAAAGCGTAATGATGTAAGCATAATTACCTCCAAGTTAATCAACTTCACAAGACAGTAGCAGAGTAGTGACCCAGGCACGTACACCAGTGAGGCCGGCTCTACATGGCATCACTGGACAAGTGCTAGCGCCTCAGGTTACCTCTCCACAGCTGACCGCATATCCGTGAGAAAATCTCGCCGGCAGCGAATGTCGCACAAAGGGAAATTGGACCTGGTCAGCCCCGGAAATGCCCGCCTGATATTGCACATTTGTTGTATGACTATTAGTCTACGTTAGCCAGGCGACAAGACGAAATGTTAGATTCAATTTGACAAAATGTAATGTACTGTTTTCAAACATTGTGAACTAAATTTTTTAATCCCCCAAGGTTTGTTTCACTGACCTATAATATACGCCAATAGAACTACAGCTAAAATATTGTAGACTTTTCATCTAATTTTTTTGCATCGTGACTATGTGAATTTTATTTTATTTAGATTCTTAAAACTGAAGATAAGTTTTCTTTTCGGAATCAAAGAAGCGAGTTTACTTAACCCTTAACTCCCTTTGTATCTTTAAATATCAATTATAGAACTTCTATTTAGTATTGACTCACTGATTTATATTGACTTCATAGAATGAGAAAATAACAATAGTCTCTTGGACCTGTCTAGCGATGTCAGTGTTCATGGTTCGTTACAGGTAGAAATAGACAAAATGCCAAGTTTTAACCTAAGCCAGTGACCGGAATGATGTTTCCCATTTGTCCTAATAGCCAAACGCTTGTTTCCATAGTTCTTTATTTTATTTTATCATGACCTTCAGAATCATGAAATAAACAATCAAAATATAAAAATTGCTTTAAAAAAAAAAAAAGCTTAAGCCTTATGTAAGGGAAATAGCTTCAAAATTAACTAATTGATTAATTTTTTTGATTGATTCATGGTTATCATCGACAATGAATAATTATGCAAATTCAACTATATCAGAGAATGGGAATTATTAGATGTGAAATATGTCATAGTACCAAATAAACATAGTGAGTTGCAGTGGCGCCACTGAGGTGAGGTCCGCATCGGGTGACACCATTTTGGGGGTGACACCCAAGTTGGAAAAATTATATCTTGGCAAAAGCAGACACATCGGAACAGACAATAAAATCTCTAGATATATTCCCAAATATGTCTAGACACGTCTAGATGGTAGTTTAAGTTTCAATGACACAGCACAAACGTTATACCATTTCTGTCTCAAAGTATAACAAAGGAAACCTGTTCAGGTGATGTCAAGTCTGTTTTTAATTTTAATTAAATTTCATTGTAAAATAAGCAATACAATTGAATAAGTGTCATAAACAGTTGGAATTTTAAATAGAATTGACACGCATTTTACTTTTGAGTAACAATCAATGAAAGTAGATAATCAGCTCACTGTATCGCGGGTTTAACAAAAAGAACTAACTAATAATAGTGTTTATTGGAACATATTTTTTAAAAGTTGATGGGTGGGGGTGACACCCTGAGCTAACATCTCCAGTGACACCGACAAGAGTGACGCCACTGGTTAGTTGATATAATGTAAAAATGTAACTATTTAATGAATGTTTGAAATTTTGAAATCAAGTATCTTGAAAAGAAACAAATATCTAAAGTATAAGTAGACTGCTTTAGGATAAATCCTCAGTTGATATCCAGGCAGTTGCAATGACATATTTCTGGATGCTACTAGATTTATAGTTGTTATTTTTTTTTATTTGAAGCTAGTTGTTCTATGAACGGCTTGAGTTTGTTCCATGAAAAATAAAAAAAAGTAGTTTCCCTATCTAACCTTGCGATCTATAGTGCTGATGATGTTAATGCCATCTGTTTCTTTGGCTAACGGTAATCGAACAGGGTCTTATGTGCCCAGCACAACGACCAACCGTCTTTACCTTTCCCAACCAAAGTCAGGTACCCATTAGAGCTGGGTGGACTCAGGTGCGCCCTAAAAATCCTGAAATTAGAAATCCCAGTCTTCACCTAGATTCGAGGCCAGGGCCCCAGGTTCTGAAGTCACGCGCCATCAAACTTAACCACCGCGCCTCTTATGTCATGTCCCATGAAAACCTTGAGTCTAATTTTTTTTGGGGTCAAATTAACTCCATTCAGGTCAGATTTTATTCTTTAAATTAACTGCCTTATTTTTCTTATCCTCTGTATTTAATTGATTCCATTTAAGATTCTCTTCAACCAAAGCTACTCTTTTATTAGGGAATGAGTTGATAAGCTAAAGTCCAACGAAGTGAAATGTTTAGATTCAAATTTGGTGCAAATGTGAGACACGACGTCAAAGTTCGAGAATCACTGGCGTAAATATGTAGCAAGCTGTCACTAAATCATGGTAAACTAGCTGTCTCTTCAGGGTCAAGGAAGAGAGGAGTTGAAGAAGACTTGAAGGTATCTGGTTCAAGTCTAGATAGTAGCAGTAGAAATAGTTGGTGGCCTATATCGGTCTTAGAACGACTATGATTCATTTCGTAGAACACTTTGTCACGTGACTGTGGAACCCTATCCTTCAGAGACATTCCCATCCACAAGTATCGTAGGTTATCGTGACAATCGCTTTGTTTGTAAAGGAGCTGGCCATTTTTCGTTTGGCAAGCTTTTCTTCCAGAGCTGAGGTCAATCCTTTTTGATGTCCATAGCTTTCTTGGTCACAATCTCTCTCTACACAGTGCGGTCTAGGGCTGAATCTTCCTAGTAGTCAGCATCAATGCTTTGAGATCCCATTTGATTACATCCACAGATCGGAGGTGGGACGACCAGTTTCTCTGAGCCAGTCGCGAGTTGACCATAAAGAATGACTTTCGGGATACGATTTTCTTCCACCCGATGGACATGACCAAGCCAGCGCAGACGGCGTTGTCTGAGGATTGTAAAGATGCTGCAAAGTCCTGTAGGAGCGAGTCTCTCAGTGGTACACACTTTCTCTTGCCATCTGATTTTCAAGATCCTTAGGAGGCAGCGTAAGTGTAATAAATGTATTTTTTTCTCTCTTGCTTTGCATAGGTAGTCCATGAGTCTTGGTAACACTTATACATTCGTGAATCCAAAGAAATGAATGGAAGAAAATGTGGGGTCAAGAATGTAGAGACTCAAATATTTATTTCAATACTAAATGACGTCTTTGACTTCCCTCCAGAAGAAAACAAAGGGACAAGTACGGATGACGTCGGATAAGTAGGTTTTTGTATTTTGTGCTAGTACATACTTATTATTACTGGGTGTAAACACAAATCTATTCGCTGTCTCGCGTCTCTCTATCTACCATACCGCTTTTACACAGCTTATATCAACTCACTCTGCCTGTCTGTCTATAGGGTAAAAATTGTGTACACGTTATTTCTCCCACACTCAATTTTGGATTAAGCTGAAAATTTCGCACAATTATTTCTTTTACCTGACAACGCAAAAATCAAGAAAAAAAAACAACAACCCAATTAGTTAATTAACTATTGGTGATTAATTATTTTGTTTGGTATCTTGAACAAGGAAAAGAAATCGTACTTGACAGATGTGGTGGTATAAGCTGAATTAGTCCCCTTAAGGATTCGAGCCCTTAGTGAAATTTTTTATGCATTAAAAAAAAACCGATCCTGTAAACATTCACAAGGATATCCTCTTCTTCCCTCCCCCTTTCGCAACTGGTCATTGCGCATTGAGTGAGCTAACAGCTAAACAAAACAATTGGTAAAACTATTTCTAATCGCACAGAATTATGCACACGACTGATCCAAACTAATAGATACAATTACACTGAATATAAGCTTTATTTGAAAAAAAAAGTTTTTCTTAAAATGTTTTCTTGTTTCCTCTCTCTCTCTTGTTTCCTATCTCTCTCTTGTTTCCTATCTCTCTCTTGTTTCCTATCTCTCTCTTGTTTCATATCTCTCTCTTGTTTGTTTTTTTTCTGTCTCCCGATCTCTCTCTTTCTCCTCTTTTGTATAACTCTCTTCTGTCTTTCTTCTTTCCCACTCTCTCTTGGTGGCCACAATGACGGCATATGTTGACCAATACTCGCTATTAATTTCACATTTCGGCCAAGACAACCGTCGGGGCACAAATTATTGACCGCCCCTGTTTACGTGACGCGGTGTGGTCACTCCAATGGGATGGTTAGGCGGAGGGGAACATGAGCTGCAAGGGTTATCTGCGGCCATCTTGCCCTCTGGATGTTGGCTTGACCTTTCTAGTCCCTGACGAGGTCAGTCAGTTACAACTCTACTTTAGACAAATTTGGGAGGAAAGTTGTGTGAGAGTTCTCACCCGTTGTTTTAGTTTCAATTTCACCTACGATAGATATTCATCTTGTCAATATTTTTCACATCGTTGGCCGGATCCACAATAACTGGCTAGACTGGTCCACAATAGCTGGCTAAACTCGTCCACACTATGTAGAAAGATATCTTAATAGGTGGACTTCTCAATTCTGTGAAGCTGTCTTTAAATAAACAGCCGTGGTTTGAGTTAGATCTAAGGTCAGAGGGGAAGTTGTTTTTTTTTAGCTAGAAAAACTAGAAACCAAATTTCTAAAGCTTTCTTCAAAATGGTCTTAGCTAGCCTTATATCAGAGGTGGACTTTGGGAGGGGCGAGTGGGGCAACACCCCTGGCCTGGCGTCTGAAGCGAGGCCCTGAGATATGGAGACCCTTTTGTCACCTTCGGCTCATCTTAACAACTATCCTGGGCCTGTGAGACACATTCTGATGTACTGTGAAAACAGTAAGGTGGAGTTCTTCGTTCTAGTTCTCATAACCCAAGGACTTGGTTCTCAATAGTTTGGAAACTTTTCTAGCTTCTATACCAAATACCATAAAATCTTTTAGCGTGATATTTTGGGTTAGGGTTAGTCTCATATGTGACACTCGCTCTGGGCACAGCCTACTGCTAACTCTCATCTGCTCTCGCGTCATTAAAAATGTGTATCCTTTTTATGCTTAGCAACTCCTAGGGAGACATGTCATTAACAAAATCCTTGGGAGACGTCATTTACAAAATCCTAGGGAGACATGTCATTTACAAAATCCTAGGGAGACATGTCATTTACAAAATCCTAGAGGGACATGTCATTTACAAAATCCTAGAGGGACATGTCATCTACAAAATCCGTTTTTTTTCCTTGTTACGTTTTCCTTAAGTTCCTCGATTTCAAAACATGCTGAATTTAAAAAAAAATCTCTACTCTAGTTATTTTTGGGTCTTCCTGTTTAGATCAAGTAGTGTTGATTTCATTGACTATCTACAAGAAGTAAAAACATTAAGTCTTATTCCTAGGGTGCTCGCAGTTTAAAAACATCTCGGTAGTATGGCATATATTCTCAAGAGTCTTTATTTTCTCTACAGTCCTGTGTTTTTAAGTACCATCATTAGTACCAGTTTAAAAAAAAAGGGGGCGGGGGGAGAGTTTAGTGGCTTTATAAGCAGAGACATTGATGAAAGTAGTTTGAGACTCGTGCCGCACTCGCATAGACCTGGCACAGTCAATTTAAGTGGAACGTATCTATCTATCTATCTATCTATCTATCTATCTATCTATCTATCTATCTATCTATCTATCTATCTATCTATCTATCTATCTATCTATCTATCTATCCATCCATCCATCCATCCATCTATCTATCTATCTATCTATCTATCTATCTTTCTATCTATCTATCTATCTATCTATCTATCTATCTATCTATCTATCTATCTTTTCATCTATCAGTCTGTCTGTATATATGTCTATATATTTTTATATCTTTCTAAACTATTAATCTATTTGTACCAGAAAAAATAGGTTGATTTAAAAATTCACACATTTTTGCTAAAATTTAAATCACCTGGTTATCTTATTTTTTTTTTTCGTTTTCACATTACATTGTGTGTGTGTGTGTGTGTGTGTGTGTGCGCGCGCTTAACATTCATATTAATTGTAAAATGAATTCGACACGCCTATTCATATTTTGTCTGATTTCAGAGAATCATTTTGGCCTTGACTACTCAGTTCCCACACGAAAATGAAGTAAAACCCACACAACTTCCAAACAAGTTGGAAAGTAAATCTAGTTCCTTGTTCTATAAGACATTTTAGTTTGAAAGTAAATCTAGTTCCTTGTCCTATAAGATATTTTAGTTTGAAAGTAAATCTAGTTCCTTGTTCTATAAGATATTTTAGTTTGAAAGTAAATCTAGTTCCTTGTTCTATAAGATATTTTAGTTGGAAAGTAAATCTAGTTCCTTGTTCTATAAGATATTTTAGTTTGAAAGTAAATCTAGTTCCTTGTTCTATAAGATATTTTAGTTGGAAAGTAAATCTAGTTCCTTGTTCTATAAGATATTTTAGTTGGAAAGTAAATCTAGTTCCTTGTTCTATAAGACATTTTAGTTTGAAAGTAAATCTAGTTCCTTGTTCTATAAGATATTTTAGTTTGAAAGTAAATCTAGTTCCTTGTTCTATAAGATATTTTAGTTGGAAAGTAAATCTAGTTCCTTGTTCTATAAGACATTTTAGTTTGAAAGTAAATCTAGTTCCTTGTTCTATAAGATATTTTAGTTTGAAAGTAAATCTAGTTCCTTGTTCTATAAGACATTTTAGTTGGAAAGTAAATCTAGTTCCTTGTTCTATAAGATATTTTAGTTGGAAAGTAAATCTAGTTCCTTGTTCTATAAGACATTTTAGTTTGAAAGTAAATCTAGTTCCTTGTTCTATAAGATATTTTAGTTTGAAAGTAAATCTAGTTCCTTGTTCTATAAGACATTTTAGTTGGAAAGTAAATCTAGTTCCTTGTTCTATAAGATATTTTAGTTTGAAAGTAAATCTAGTTCCTTGTTCTATAAGACATTTTAGTTGGAAAGTAAATCTAGTTCCTTGTCCTATAAGACATTTTAGTTGGAAAGTATATTTAGTTCCTTGTCCTATAAAACATTTTAGTTGGAAAGTAAATCTAGTTCCTTGTTCTATAAGATATTTTAGTTGGAAAGTAAATCTAGTTCCTTGTTCTATAAGATATTTTAGTTTAAAAGTAAATCTAGTTCCTTGTTCTATAAGATATTTTAGTTTGAAAGTAAATCTAGTTCCTTGTTCTATAAGACATTTTAGTTGGAAAGTAAATCTAGTTCCTTGTTCTATAAGATATTTTAGTTGGAAAGTAAATCTAGTTCCTTGTTCTATAAGACATTTTAGTTTGAAAGTAAATCTAGTTCCTTGTTCTATAAGATATTTTAGTTGGAAAGTAAATCTAGTTCCTTGTTCTATAAGACATTTTAGTTGGAAAGTAAATCTAGTTCCTTGTTCTATAAGATATTTTAGTTGGAAAGTAAATCTAGTTCCTTGTTCTATAAGACATTTTAGTTGGAAAGTAAATCTAGTTCCTTGTCCTATAAGACATTTTAGTTGGAAAGTAAATCTAGTTCCTTGTCCTATAAGACATTTTAGTTGGAAAGTAAATCTAGTTCCTTGTTCTATAAGATATTTTAGTTGGAAAGTAAATCTAGTTCCTTGTTCTATAAGACATTTTAGTTGGAAAGTAAATCTAGTTCCTTGTTCTATAAGACATTTTAGTTGGAAAGTAAATCTAGTTCCTTGTCCTATAAGACATTTTAGTTGGAAAGTAAATCTAGTTCCTTGTTCTATAAGACATTGTCAGAAGGATATAAAGCCATCTATAAAGCCGGATATAGCAAACAAAAAATAAATAGAGATTTTGTTTAAAGGTTGTCTATATTTCTGTGTGTGTGTCTCTAAAGCCAAAGCACTCCAGGCTTCAATCACATGGTGTTGTTTATATGTTCAGAAGTGATCGTTCATCAATTATTGCGCCTTCACAAGGTCTGTGATCTAAAATGGCTGGCAGTAATTGCGCATGCGCAAAGGAAGAGAGAACTCCCCTCTTCCTTCTTCCATTCTACGTCTGCTCTCAAGTATGATTGCCGTGGCATGATGAGTCGCGCACGCAGCTGTCTCCCTCTTAGAATCCACCATCTTTCATATTGGAAGTTAAGTCCTTGTGTGCCGAAATAGCGAAGGGAAAGGAGTACCTTCCACTTGGGCCAATTAAGGTTAATCATCTCTTTCTCCGGATCGCGGGCCGCGCTTAATGAGTCCCATGTACCCTACTCTGAGTCATGAAATATAGGGCCACAAAAACATGGGCCAAAAAAGAAAAAAAAAAAGGAATGACGCACATTTGTCTTCTGCTTGATATATCCTGAAGCTCAAAGAACTCATTCCACAATGAGGCTGGCGGAAATAGAAAAAGAAAAGATTGCTTTAAAAAAACACATATAACAAAGAAAATTCATTGCGAAATCTTCAGATGCTTGGTTTAGTGTATGTATTCAAGAAGTTTGGTTTAGTGTATGTATTCAAGAAGTTTGGTTTAGTGTATGTATTAAAGAAGTTTGGTTTATTGTAGGCCTATGTATTCAATAAGTTTGGTTTAGTGTATGTATTCAAGAAGTTTGGTTTAGTGTATGTATTCAAGAAGTTTGGTTTAGTGTATGTATTCAAGAAGTTTGGTTTAGTGTATGTATTAAAGAAGTTTGGTTTATTGTAGGCCTATGTATTCAATAAGTTTGGTTTAGTGTATGTATTCAAGAAGTTTGGTTTAGTGTATGTATTCAAGAAGTTTGGTTTATTGTAGGCCTATGTATTCAATAAGTTTGGTTTAGTGTATGTATTCAAGAAGTTTGGTTTAGTGTATGTATTCAAGAAGTTTGGTTTAGTGTATGTATTCAAGAAGTTTGGTTTAGTGTATGTATTCAAGAAGTTTGGTTTAGTGTATGTATTCAAGAAGTTTGGTTTAGTGTATGTATTCAAGAAGTTTGGTTTAGTGTATGTATTCAAGAAGTTTGGTTTAGTGTATGTATTCAAGAAGTTTGGTTTAGTGTATGTATTCAAGAAGTTTGGTTTAGTGTATGTATTCAAGAAGTTTGGTTTAGTGTATGTATTCAAGAAGTTTGGTTTAGTGTATGTATTCAATAAGTTTGGTTTAGTGTATGTATTCAATAAGTTTGGTTTAGTGTATGTATTCAATAAGTTTGGTTTAGTGTATGTATTCAAGAAGTTTGGTTTAGTGTATGTATTCAAGAAGTTTGGTTTAGTGTATGTATTCAAGAAGTTTGGTTTAGTGTATGTATTCAAGAAGTTTGGTTTAGTGTATGTATTCAAGAAGTTTGGTTTAGTGTATGTATTCAAGAAGTTTGGTTTAGTGTATGTATTCAATAAGTTTGGTTTAGTGTATGTATTCAATAAGTTTGGTTTAGTGTATGTATTCAAGAAGTTTGGTTTAGTGTATGTATTCAAGAAGTTTGGTTTAGTGTATGTATTCAAGAAGTTTGGTTTAGTGTATGTATTCAAGAAGTTTGGTTTAGTGTATGTATTCAAGAAGTTTGGTTTAGTGTATGTATTCAAGAAGTTTGGTTTAGTGTATGTATTCAAGAAGTTTGGTTTAGTGTATGTATTCAAGAAGTTTGGTTTAGTGTATGTATTCAAGAAGTTTGGTTTAGTGTATGTATTCAAGAAGTTTGGTTTAGTGTATGTATTCAAGAAGTTTGGTTTAGTGTATGTATTCAAGAAGTTTGGTTTAGTGTATGTATTCAAGAAGTTTGGTTTAGTGTATGTATTCAAGAAGTTTGGTTTAGTGTATGTATTCAAGAAGTTTGGTTTAGTGTATGTATTCAATAAGTTTGGTTTAGTGTATGTATTCAAGAAGTTTGGTTTAGTGTATGTATTCAAGAAGTTTGGTTTAGTGTATGTATTCAAGAAGTTTGGTTTAGTGTATGTATTCAAGAAGTTTGGTTTAGTGTATGTATTCAAGAAGTTTGGTTTAGTGTATGTATTCAAGAAGTTTGGTTTAGTGTATGTATTCAATAAGTTTGGTTTAGTGTATGTATTCAAGAAGTTTGGTTTAGTGTATGTATTCAAGAAGTTTGGTTTAGTGTATGTATTCAAGAAGTTTGGTTTAGTGTATGTATTCAAGAAGTTTGGTTTAGTGTATGTATTCAAGAAGTTTGGTTTAGTGTATGTATTCAAGAAGTTTGGTTTAGTGTATGTATTCAAGAAGTTTGGTTTAGTGTATGTATTCAAGAAGTTTGGTTTAGTGTATGTATTCAAGAAGTTTGGTTTAGTGTATGTATTCAAGAAGTTTGGTTTAGTGTATGTATTCAAGAAGTTTGGTTTAGTGTATGTATTCAAGAAGTTTGGTTTAGTGTATGTATTCAAGAAGTTTGGTTTAGTGTATGTATTCAAGAAGTTTGGTTTAGTGTATGTATTCAAGAAGTTTGGTTTAGTGTATGTATTCAAGAAGTTTGGTTTAGTGTATGTATTCAAGAAGTTTGGTTTAGTGTATGTATTCAAGAAGTTTGGTTTAGTGTATGTATTCAAGAAGTTTGGTTTAGTGTATGTATTCAAGAAGTTTGGTTTAGTGTATGTATTCAAGAAGTTTGGTTTAGTGTATGTATTCAAGAAGTTTGGTTTAGTGTATGTATTCAAGAAGTTTGGTTTAGTGTATGTATTCAAGAAGTTTGGTTTAGTGTATGTATTCAAGAAGTTTGGTTTAGTGTATGTATTCAAGAAGTTTGGTTTAGTGTATGTATTCAATAAGTTTGGTTTAGTGTATGTATTCAAGAAGTTTGGTTTAGTGTATGTATTCAATAAGTTTGGTTTAGTGTATGTATTCAATAAGTTTGGTTTAGTGTATGTATTCAAGAAGTTTGGTTTAGTGTATGTATTCAAGAAGTTTGGTTTAGTGTATGTATTCAAGAAGTTTGGTTTAGTGTATGTATTCAAGAAGTTTGGTTTAGTGTATGTATTCAAGAAGTTTGGTTTAGTGTATGTATTCAAGAAGTTTGGTTTAGTGTATGTATTCAAGAAGTTTGGTTTAGTGTATGTATTCAAGAAGTTTGGTTTAGTGTATGTATTCAAGAAGTTTGGTTTAGTGTATGTATTCAAGAAGTTTGGTTTAGTGTATGTATTCAAGAAGTTTGGTTTAGTGTATGTATTCAAGAAGTTTGGTTTAGTGTATGTATTCAAGAAGTTTGGTTTAGTGTATGTATTCAAGAAGTTTGGTTTAGTGTATGTATTCAAGAAGTTTGGTTTAGTGTATGTATTCAAGAAGTTTGGTTTAGTGTATGTATTCAAGAAGTTTGGTTTAGTGTATGTATTCAAGAAGTTTGGTTTAGTGTATGTATTCAAGAAGTTTGGTTTAGTGTATGTATTCAAGAACTAAACTGCTAGAAACGCAGGTCGAATAAGGGCACACACAGAAGACGAAAGCGACTTTAACAGCCAGCATACAATGTCTTTATCGGCGTGAAATATTAAAAACAAATATGTAGGTCATAATAACTTTGCCATCACCTGCTGGTATGGTAATAATTCTCTGGCACAAAGACATAGACTAAGTAGACTAATTAAAAAAAGCATCGTATATCACTCAAACACAGCTACCAACTCTTGAACAACTTTTTCATGAGAGATGGCTTTCCAAAACACAAACGATCCTTGAAGACACTCTGCACCCATTAAACCACTAATACATCAGATCTGGTCGAAGTGGTTGGATCTTGTTAAGGTTAGAACAAAAAGGTTTTAAATTTTCCTTTCTTCCCACTTTCGGTCAGTGTTACAAGGTCATCTGTCGTCACCGAGAAGTACATAGAAGTCTAATTCATAAAGCACTGGTTGTGAGTGTTTGAGTGTGTATGTGTTTCGTGTGTGAATGTTGTTCGTGTTTACACCTATATTGTTAGTGTTACAGTAGTTACGCTGAATTGGACAATTTCGTAATAAATAAATAAATGAAACGTAAAATTGTTTCATTGAAATGAGTTGGAATCATTTAATTTCTCCATTTATAAAACGAAAATGACCAATGTAACCCTAGAAACCATACAATGAGTGCTATGCTGTTATTTTTATCTCAGTCAGTCAAACTGTATCCAAAGCATGCACGGGCCTTGAAACGGTTAGATCTTGTCCTCGCTTCATGTGTACCCCCCCCCCACCCTAAAACCAAACGATGCTTATTTTAAAACAAAGAAACAAAAGGAAAAGAGGGGGTCGATTCCAATCATTGAAATTAATTATGTTAATAATAGTCTAGTCCCATTTCTTGTAAATGAGTTGTCCTACTTATGAATCAAGTCCCACTCGTCATCGCGGACCTTCTCTAAGTATAGATCTAGTGCTCTGGCTGATGCTGACAAAGACAGACATTCCGTTATAACGAGAAGAAGAGAAGCAAACAGAGACTTCTTTTCTGGGAAATGTTCATTTTGATGGAACTCCTTTTTCTCAAAAAGACTTTTACAGAAATAGGAGCTCCAACAGCCATTCTAGTTCTGTTTCCCATCATACCATAAATCTACTAATAAATCTACCAATATCATACTAATTCAATGAAAGGGTGGGGCGGTTAGTGGTTAGGATTACAGGGTAAATTGGGTATGGTTTGGGAAAATTAGACATTTGTGTGTGTGTGTCACTAGTTTCAAATCATATAAGCAAAGTTTTTGATTTGTTATATACATTTGTTATTTGTTATATAAATTTAATAATTAGGACGATATAACTTAATAATAGTTTTTTAATTAAGATATATTTTTTGTACAATACCTCTATTCAAGTCAGAACTTCATGAAATGTGGGTGGGCGGAGGGTGGAACTTGGATGCTGATTTGAGCCATTGATTGACATGCATGAACACGCGTAGGACGTAATCACGACGTAACCACGACACAAGTCTTTCTATACTATATGGGAGATGTGTGGTAACCACGAAACAAGTCTTTCTATACTATATGGGAGATGTGTGGTAACCACGACACAAGTCTTTCTATACTATATGGGAGATGTGTGGTAACCACGACACAAGTCTTTCTATACTATATGGGAGATGTGTGGTAACCACGACACAAGTCTTTCTATACTATATGGGAGATGTGTGGTAACCACGAAACATGGTAACTGACGTGACCCAAGGATCTCCTGAAATAGTCTTTTCACACGTTCCATTACAACCTAACCCGATGACAAAAGTCATTCACTTGTAGCATAAAGAAATTTGTATTGTTTGAGCAAGTGGTCTTTCACTACAGCGTCCTTGACATTGTTTTATTTCGTCTCTTCATTTCTAAATGCCAATCTTCCTCTTTTCATTTTTTAATATTTTTCTTTAGGTTCCATTACATCGCCACCACATTACTTAATACCACTTTCTCTTCTCCCCCCCCCCACCCTCTTACTGAATTCTTTTGCTCACAAATCAAAGTTGAACCAAAGAGAAGATTACTGTGGTTAACTTTTAGTGTGAACCTCCCCTGATAGGACTCAAGCTTGGGATATGAAATATTTCAATGTCTTAAGTGGATTTGAGATCCAACACTGACTCACGAATCCTCCGCTACCAGTTGGTGTTGACGGTCGTTGACTTGTAGCACCAAAATGCGTGCAGACAACTCATCCTCTGAAGCGTTTTATAGTTTAGCTTGTAAGACCGCTGATGGCAATACCGCATATCTTGCACCCTTCACACTGCACAACTAACCTCTCCCCACCATCACCATAGAAACACACACACACTGCACAACTAACCTCTCCCCACCATCACCATAGAAACACACACACACTGCACAACTAACCTCTCCCCACCATCACCATAGAAACACACACACACTGCACAACTAACCTCTCCCCACCATCACCATAGAAACACACACACACTGCACAACTAACCTCTCCCCACCATCACCATAGAAACACACACACACTGCACAACTAACCTCTCCCTACCATCACCATAGAAACACACACACACTGCACAACTAACCTCTCCCCACCATCACCATAGAAACACACACACACTGCACAACTAACCTCTCCCCACCATCACCATAGAAACACACACACACTGCACAACTAACCTCTCCCCACCATCACCACACACACACACTGCACAACTAACCTCTCCCCACCATCACCACACACACACACTGCACAACTAACCTCTCCCCACCATCACCACACACACACACTGCACAACTAACCTCTCCCCACCATCACCACACACACACACTGCACAACTAACCTCTCCCCACCATCACCACACACACACACTGCACAACTAACCTCTCCCCACCATCACCACACACACACACTGCACAACTAACCTCTCCCCACCATCACCACACACACACACTGCACAACTAACCTCTCCCCACCATCACCATAGAAACACACACACACTGCACAACTAACCTCTCCCCACCATCACCATAGAAACACACACTGCACAACTAACCTCTCCCCACCATCACCATAGAAACACACACACACACTCTAGAACACTATAGTATAGGACTATAGGATATTGCGTCACGAGATTTCGGTATAGAATTACATACAAATATTATCTTTACAAAGAGCCTATTTTTTTTTTGGTTTAAAATTTGAAATACAATTACAATAATGTTTCTGCTAAAAACTAAAAGATAACAAAGTCAGTATGAAGGATGTAACTTCTTTTGAAGCCGAAAGAATTGAATAAAGATGCATGCTACTCATGGAGTATTAACTCAAGTGCCTAGACTTCTGCTCTAGTGACAGCGCATGTGTATGTTTAAAAGATTGAAGAACTTAATGAAGCGGGAACCACTTTGTTTTCCTCTATGCCTGAACACTTCACTTGTTAAGTGTTGCCTAGTTGTTTTCCTTTCGCCTGGCTTAAATCAAATTTTTTTTTGACAAAGTTTATATCAGCTCCCTCTGTCTGTCTGGTAAAATGTTTGTACATGTTGTTTTTTTCCACATTCATTCTCGGATCAAGTTAAAATTATTCATTGGCATAGACAAGACAAGAATCAATATAAAAAAAAACACCAATTATCCAATTTATTACTGCAATTAATTATTTGTTTGATACCAATCAGGGAATTTAATCCTTCAGTATTCACAGATATGGCTAACTATGCAGGGTTTCGTCCACTTAGATAGTTGATCACGTGCCACACCCATTTTCGGATCAAGTTGAAATTACAATTATAGATTGTAACTAACAAAAATTGAATCAATGAAACAATGAATCAATAATTGAATTAATTATCGGTTATAATTAATTTGTTTTATATCGAATAAGTGAAAAAACGTATACATTATTGAGAGATATTGTTCCCTTATATAAGCTTTCTTTTAAAAATGGATCTTTTATTTATTTTTTATTTTTTTGATCTTCTGTGTGCAGTTTCTCTTAAACTTGTTCACAACATGCTAGCCAAACTGTTGGAAATGGGATTTCCGCGTGGACTAGTTTGTGACATTTTGTATAACCTTGATCCCTAAGATGCACTTCTGTATATTTCCTTTGGTTCAAGAGTGCTGCGCGGTGCGACTGTCTTTATGAATGTGATGACACGAACAGAGAAATTAAGAAACAAGCAATATATCTATATTATAAAGTAGAATGTGTGGTGTATGTATGTATGGATGTATGTTACTTATAGACATCAAAACCGCTTGACCAATCTTGATAAAACTTGGCAGGAATGTTCCTTGGGTACCAACTTAGACCGTAGTGTATGTATTGTAGCCCTAAAACAAACTTAAGACCCTCAAAAAAAAAAAAGTTGTCCTACTCTATTACAGCTATAGTATTTTATGGATCTAGGCCATGTCTACAATGTTGACATGAGAAAAGATAGAAAGGATTTAGACCTAGATCTAATTTTAAGAAATACACTTTGCGCAGATAGTTTTTTACTTTGACACATGAAAATACAAAAGAAGATCCATTGATTTCATTATATAATAAAATTAACCTTCGATTTTGTGTTTCGAAAGCATTTTTTTTACATAAATTAGTTCCTTATATCTGTGACTACAGATTTCCTGACGAACATTCTTTCATTAAACAATACCGTAATGAATCGCGTACTAAATATTAATTCGTTTAATTTTTTACTTTATAATCCCATCCCTAGATCTAAAACTAATTCAACTCTAAGATGCTAAAACTTCTCTTCGCGCAGATAGTTTTATACTTTAACACATAAACATATTAATTAAAGTCCATTCATTTCATATTTTGATCAAATAAACATTCAAATTTGGTTTTCTAAAGCTACAATCATCTACGGAAGCTGCGAAGCCGAGTTAAAGGCCTAGATCTATATTCATTCATGAATCGCGTACTAAAAATTATTTCGTTTAATTGTTCACTTTATAATCCCATTCATTTAACAAAGCTATCGCTCTTTTCGTTTTTAATAGATATGAATGTATCGACTTCGGGTAAACCCATTTTCGCAAAACTAATTTTATTTTCGTAGCGAAAGAGAAATAACGTGAAAGGATCATTAGCTAAGTTTAACATACATCTAAATCCAATCCACTAGATTTTTCAAAAGCATTTTTTACATAAATTAGTTCCTGATATCTGTGACTACAGATTTCCTGGAGAACATTCTTTCATTAGACAATACACATTAACACATCTCTCTACTGAGTCTATTCCTAGGTCTAGGTCTAAAACTCTTATTGAACTCTAAGATGATAAAACTTCTTTTCGCAAAGATAGTTTTATGCTTTAACACATAAACATACTAATTATTGTCCATTCATTTCATATTTTAATCAAATTAACATTCAAATTTGTTTTTCTAAAGCATTTTTAATACATTCGTTCGCTGTTCACTAAAGCTGCGTAGCCGTGTTGAGATAGGCCTATATTCATTCATGAAAAAAAGTTCACGCATGCGCAACACATTTAACTCTAGATTAGTGTAGATTTAGATCAATGTCTACCTCAAGATCTACTTTATACACATGAACATACAAAATTTAGTCTATTCATCTCAGATTTTAATCAAATAAATGTAGGCCTACAAGCAAATGTTTTAATTTGAAAAAAAAAATGGATTTAAGCCTATTAGCATTTTTGATTTGATAGCTTCATTCACACTATTTTTACATTGACACATTCGCTTTACTTATTACATTATTATTTCGTTTAATTGTTTACAAAACACTCAGTGACTATATCGAAAGTAATGCGCAAATAGAACCCGCGGGTCGGGGGTAACATATGTCTAGTATATATATAAAGCTTAGCTATTGTAAAGAACCGCAAAATGCACTGCCATATCGCATAATGCTGCAAGGTTTAACAACTCCCTATTTCTATGTAAAACAAAAGTATTTAATTACCACTAATTAATTAACTAATTGGTTTATTTTTTTCATTGATTCACATTTTGCAATCGACTATAAATAATTGTGCAAAATTTCAACTAGATCCAAGAATGGTAATCTGGAGAAAAAAAAACGTGTACAAAATGTGTAACAGACAGACAGACGGACAGACAAACGGAGTTATTTAATATAAGATTTGTAATAAGTGATTTAAGATTCAGAAGAAACAAGGATGTCGGTCGCCATAATTGTGTGGAATCATGTTATATCACAGATATGCAGAGGCAGATTTGGAACTCTGAACTGAAGGAAATTAAAAAATTTTTTTTTTACGAAATGTTTTTTTTTTTATTTTTTTTTTTATACTAATGTATTGCTAAATTATGTAAGTTCTGTCATACTAACTATCACTTTAACAAAAAAAAATGGTTACTATTTTTTTCAAAGAGAAAAAATCTATTTAATATGCATATAAGTAAACATAATTTAAAACAATAAATCGCAGTAATGTATCCATATGACACAGAAGTAAATTTTTCTTTACGAAATGCTTTATTTTATTTGGATTTTATTTTTTTACGGAAATGTTTTATTCTTGAGGAATAAGAGATTGGCCCTATACAAAACAATTAGATCAACAAAAAATAATCATTATATGAAATCAGTTAGGCCAGGTTCAAACCTAATTTCACCTTCACTTTCACCTATCCTTTGGTCTGCTGGACCGTTGGGGCACCACAAAAGATCTGTCAACTTTCTTTCTCCATTCTTCTCTGTCATTTGCCTTTGACAGAATTTTTTTCTGATATTCTTTCTAAAATATTGAAACCTGCCTTTTTACCTGCCTGGGTGGACCACTTCGGGGAACGATTTTGAGTTTGTGTTTCCACACAAACTGTCTTTGTAACCTTTTTTTTCTTTATAATATTATGGTTGATTTTATTTATTGATGTTACTAGAACTGAATGTTACTAGAACTGAATACCACAAGTACAGAATGTTACTAGAACAGAATGGTAGAACTGAATACCACAAGTACAGAATGTTACTAGAACTGAATGTTACAATAACTGAATGTTACAAGAACTGAATGTTACAAGAACTGAATGTTACAAGAACTGAATGTTACAAGAACTGAATGTTACAAGAACTGAATGTTACAAAAACTGAATTTTACTAGAACTGAATGTTACAAGAACTGAATGTTACAAGAACTGAATGTTACAAGAACTGAATGTTACAAGAACTGAATGTTACAAGAACTGAATGTTACAAGAACTGATTGTTACAAGAACTGAATGTTACAAGAACTGATTGTTACAAGAACTGAATGTTACAAGAACTGAATGTTACAAGAACTGATTGTTACAAGAACTGAATGTTACAAGAACTGAATGTTACAAAAACTGAATTTTACTAGAACTGAATGTTACAAAAACTGAATGTTACTAGAACTGAATGTTAAAAGAACTGAATGTTACAAGAACTGATTGTTACAAGAACTGAATGGTACTAGAACTGAATTTTACTAGAACTGAATGTTACAAGAACTGAATGTTACAAGAACTGAATGTTACAAAAACTGAATTTTACTAGAACTGAATGTTACAAGAACTGAATGTTACAAGAACTGAATGTTACAAGAACTGAATGTTACAAGAACTGAATGTTACAAGAACTGAATGTTACAAGAACTGAATGTTACAAAAACTGAATGTTACAAAAAACGAAAGTTACTAGAACTGAATGTTACAAGAACTGATTAAGAAATGAAGTTACAAGAACGGAATGCTACAAGAACTAAATGCTACAAGAACTTACATGTTCCAACAAGTCCCCCTAGTTTGTTTGTTGTGGTCAATGGATTACTTTGTCGTGTCTGTTGTGGTTTTCACAATTTAAAATGTTCTTGTTTTTATTTGAAAATGAGCCCATACAAATTTCCCACCAGGATCCAATAACGCATTCTTAGTCTTTGTCACGACCGTCTTTAAGTATTTTGATGTGGTCAACCAATAACAATCATACTTGGCCTGTGTTGGTCTTCTTATCAAATAGTAGCGACCAACTTCACACTCTCCCATGTCTACTTCACAACAGATACGGTCAGATCTCTATGCGCTGATCTAATTGAGCAACACGCATATATCGTTATTATTATCATTATAAGAGTTCAACTGAGTGACTTATTGAACCCATAGCCAAACACTTCAACTCACTACAGCTGAAAGTGTCATCTTTACAATAAGTGTCATCTTTACACTAAGTGTCAGTCCAAAATGAAAACAACGGAATAGGATTCAGATCAAGTAGGTCAAGGTTAAATAAGTGTTTCAGTCTTGTCAAAACTCTTATCAATCTAGATTTAGACTTGACAAAACGACATATCCATCCACTGCTGTACAAGTATCTGCATAGAAGATTTCAGTTAATATTATTTTTAATAATATATAAAATAATAAGAACTCACTAACAAAAAAAAAACAACAAAAAAACAACTGAGAGTTATGAGTTTCCTTTTCAGAGCTTGCGATCTCTAGGGGCAGACGATGTAAAGATCATCTGTTTCTTGGCCGACGGTTAACGATGGTGTTATGTGGCCAGCACAATGACCAACCCCATTTTCTTTACCATTAAATGCCAGACACACATTCAGAATGAATGAGCGTCCTTAAAATCCTGATACTCGAAATTCCAATCCTGACCGAGATTCAAACACTTTACCCACGTCTGAGTATGGAGGGAAACACTTTGCTCGCTCAGCCACCCACTTCCCGGATTATAATCAAAGTGACATTCTGATGCTTACACTGTCCAAGCTGTAGGTGATAGGATAGCACTACAAAAGAAAGTGTCCAAGACATTGGCAGAGTGTTAGGAAACGAGGCGACCAAACAATCATCTATGTCTTCCAACGCTCGTCCAAGTCATAGCTACATGAGATATTGACATATTTGTAGTCAACATGACCTGCTAGAACACTGGGGGGGGGGGGGGCATATATTTTGGTGTTTTCTGACGAGTTTTTCAAAAATGTCATGATTTATAATGAACATAAGAAGAAAATAGAAAATAAAAATGTCAAGTCTTGCGTCTTCAATATATTTTGGGCTTTTGTTCTATCTAGAAGCATCATCAATTATCTCACTGACAATTTAACTTTGATGCCATGTTGTATTCTGATGTTTTATACATTTAATTTCAATTGCCACACTTTTGTTGTGGTTTATGAAACTGATTTGAATAGGCACACATTTCAGGTGATATCTCTGAGCTTTTTAATGATGAAAATCAGGATTTCGTTTTTCCCGGTTTGAAGCGGAATTCAAAGTGTGTACCGTGACATAACGGAACTTTCATTGAGACAAAAGTGTCTGAGGAATAACATCAATCTGGCGCCCCAAAAATTGTTTGTTTAACAAGGTTGAAAATCTATTCTGTTCAAATTTCGCTCTTGCAATTAATCCTTTTCGAACCCTATTCAAATTATTTCTAAAGGCACAGTGACGACTGACCTGACAACAACCATTTTCAGTTAGGGTTTCGTGTGGTGGACATTTTCAGTTAGGGTTTCGTGTGGTGGACATTTTCAGTTAGGGTTTCGTGTGGTGGACATTTTCAGTTAGGGTTTCGTGTGGTGGACATTTTCAGTTAGGGTTTCGTGTGGTGGACATTTTCAGTTAGGGTTTCGTGTGGTGGACATTTTCAGTTAGGGTTTCGTGAGGTGGACATTTTCAGTTAGGGTTTCGTGAGGTGGACATTTTCAGTTAGGGTTTCGTGTGGTGGACATTTTCAGTTAGGGTTTCGTGAGGTGGACATTTTCAGTTAGGGTTTCGTGTGGTGGACATTTTCAGTTAGAGTTTCGTGTGGTGGACATTTTCAGTTAGGGTTTCGTGTGGTGGACATTTTCAGTTAGGGTTTCGTGAGGTGGACATTTTCAGTTAGGGTTTCGTGTGGTGGACATTTTCAGTTAGGGTTTCGTGAGGTGGACATTTTCAGTTAGGGTTTCGTGTGTTGGACATTTTCAGTTAGGGTTTCGTGAGGTGGACATTTTCAGTTAGGGTTTCGTGTGGTGGACATTTTCAGTTAGGGTTTCGTGTGGTGGACATTTTCAGTTAGGGTTTCGTGTGGTGGACATTTTCAGTTAGGGTTTCGTGTGGTGGACATTTTCAGTTAGGGTTTCGTGTGGTGGACATTTTCAGTTAGGGTTTCGTGAGGTGGACATTTTCAGTTAGGGTTTCGTGTGGTGGACATTTTCAGTTAGGGTTTCGTGTGGTGGACATTTTCAGTTAGGGTTTCGTGTGGTGGACATTTTCAGTTAGGGTTTCGTGAGGTGGACATTTTCAGTTAGGGTTTCGTGAGGTGGACATTTTCAGTTATAGTTTCGTGTGGTGGACATTTTCAGTTAGGGTTTCGTGAGGTGGACATTTTCAGTTAGGGTTTCGTGTGGTGGACATTTTCAGTTAGAGTTTCGTGTGGTGGACATTTTCAGTTAGGGTTTCGTGTGGTGGACATTTTCAGTTAGGGTTTCGTGAGGTGGACATTTTCAGTTAGGGTTTCGTGTGGTGGACATTTTCAGTTAGGGTTTCGTGAGGTGGACATTTTCAGTTAGGGTTTCGTGTGGTGGACATTTTCAGTTAGGGTTTCGTGAGGTGGACATTTTCAGTTAGGGTTTCGTGTGGTGGACATTTTCAGTTAGAGTTTCGTGTGGTGGACATTTTCAGTTAGGGTTTCGTGTGGTGGACATTTTCAGTTAGGGTTTCGTGTGGTGGACATTTTCAGTTAGGGTTTCTTGTGGTGGACAGTTTCATGCATGGCGGAAAAGCCTTTTGGTGTATCCGGTGTATACAATATTAAGGAAGTGTTTTGAAGCTAGGATTTTTTTTAAAGCTATATAATCAATTGTGTGCACATTATATAATCAATTGTGTGCACTTTATATAATCAATTGTTTGCACATTATATAATAAATTGTGTGCACTTTATATAATCAATTGTGTGCACTTTATATAATCAATTGTGTGCACATTATATAATCAATTGTTTGCACATTATATAATCAATTGTGTGCACATTATATAATCAATTATTTGCACTTTATATAATCAATTGTTTGCACTTTATATAATCAATTGTGTGCACATTATATAATCAATTGTTTGCACTTTATATAATCAATTGTGTGCACATTATATAATCAATTGTGTGCACATTATATAATCAATTGTTTGCACATTATATAATCAATTGTGTGCACATTATATAATCAATTATTTGCACTTGATATAATCAATTGTTTGCACTTTATATAATCAATTGTGTGCACATTATATAATCAATTGTTTGCACTTTATATAATCAATTGTGTGCACATTATATAATCAATTGTGTGCACATTATATAATCAATTGTTTGCACATTATATAATCAATTGTGTGCACATTATATAATCAATTATTTGCACTTTATATAATCAATTGTGTGCACATTATATAATCAATTATTTGCACTTTATATAATCAATTGTGTGCACATTATATAATCAATTGTTTGCACATTATATAATCAATTGTGTGCACATTATATAATCAATTGTGTGCACATTATATAATCAATTGTGTGCCATTATATAATCAATTGTGTGCCATTATATAATCAATTGTGTGCCATTATATAATCAATTGTGTGCCATTATATAATCAATTGTGTGCCATTATATAATCAATTGTGTAGCGTTTCAGAAACACATTTTCTCAGCTATTCCTTTTGTAGCACAAACTAATTTGATCCTAAACTTTCACTCATGACTTGTATTGAAAAACAATTCGGCAACTAGCTCGAGATTTGATACCAAAATAAACGACCACGCATTGAGGAATTGTTCAAATTGTAAACCAATTCATTTGAGTTTTAGCGTCCTTGAGATCGATTAGTTAATTATGAAAATCTATAGTATTCCATTATTGAAACAATTTTTTCTAATTACAATACATTTTATGTTTTTTTTAAATCCGTTTTGAGTCATATAAATGCATACTATAAAACGAGACATCATTGAGCACTCGCTAGATTACACTGAAGGGGTGCGCGCATCTCTAACAAAGAACCACTGACATGAAGGAATACATCTGAGAAGTTCAGCTAGATTACACTGAAGGGGTGCACACATCTCTAACAAAGAACCACTGACATGAAGGAATACATCTGGGAAGTTCAGCTAGATTACACTGAAGGGGTGCACACATCTCTAACCACAGAACCACTGACATGAAGGAATACATCTGGGAAGTTCAGCTAGATTACACTGAAGGGGTGCACACATCTCTAACCACAGAACCACTGACATGAAGGAATACATCTGAGAAGTTCAGCAGTTGCTTGAATTGAAAGCCAAGGTCATATCCGGGAGTCAACAGGAAGCAGAATTTTAAAGTCTTGACTCTGAGTCATTGTAATGCACGAGCAGCTCTTAAATTTAAATAATGTAGTCATGATTGAAAGTAATGTTACTGCAATACCAGCTCTAAAATTCATAGAATGTAGTCATGATTCAGAGTAATGGTACTGCACAAACAGCTCTTTAATTCATAGAATGTAGTCATAATTAAAAGTAATGGTACCGCACAAACAGCTCTTTAATTCATAGAATGTAGTCATAATTAAAAGTAATGGTACCGCACAAACAGCTCTAAAATTCATAGAATGTAGTCATAATTCAAAGTAATGGTACTGCACAAACAGCTCTTTAATTCATAGAATGTAGTCATAATTAAAAGTAATGGTACCGCACAAACAGCTCTAAAATTCATAGAATGTAGTCATAATTAAAAGTAATGGTACCGCACAAACAGCTCTTTAATTCATAGAATGTAGTCATAATTAAAAGTAATGGTACCGCACAAACAGCTCTAAAATTCATAGAATGTAGTCATAATTCAAAGTAATGGTACTGCACAAACAGCTCTTTAATTCATAGAATATAGTCATAATTAAAAGTAATGGTACCGCACAAACAGCTCTAAAATTCATAGAATGTAGTCATAATTAAAAGTAATGGTACCGCACAAACAGCTCTTTAATTCATAGAATGTAGTCATAATTAAAAGTAATGGTACCGCACAAACAGCTCTAAAATTCATAGAATGTAGTCATAATTAAAAGTAATGGTACTGCACAAACAGCTCTTTAATTCATAGAATGTAGTCATAATTAAAAGTAATGGTACCGCACAAACAGCTCTAAAATTCATAGAATGTAGTCATAATTAAAAGCAATGGTACCGCACTAGCAGCTCTTTAATTCATAGAATGTAGTCATGATTCAAAGTAATGGTACCGCACTAGCAGCTCTTTAATTCATAGAATGTAGTCATATTTAAAAGTAATGGTACTGCACTACCATCTGAGTTGGAATGTGAACTTGAAATTATTTGATACTTCTGTCACATTTTCAATTTGATCCGAGAATATGTGATTGAGAAATTATGTAAACAAATATATAAATATACATATTTAGCCATATTTTTTAATACTGAATGATTAATTTGCCTCGTCGGTATCAAACTAAATCATTAATTGCCAGTAGTTAATTTACTAATTGTTTTTTTTTTATATATATCATGCCTTGTCTATGTTAATGAATATTTGTATAAAGCTTCAACTTGATCCGAGAATGGGATAGCAGAGTTTTATCTTTACTTGGTTCTCAAGCATCCCGGATTGTCTGGGGAGAGGAACAGTCCGGGAAAGATGAATGAGAATAACATGGCTCCGGGAAGATGACGGCGGGCAGGGTATGGACCATCGAGTCCACATTCCAGAGCGCCTACTAAACTTAATCGAAAGGGGGGGGGGGGGAGAAAATGATACTAGAATTCAATGGCTAAAATTAGGTTTTTGGAGGAAGGGGGGCGTTATAAATAGGATTATCAAGTTAGAGGCCAAAAGTATATATGGGAAGCCACAGAATCCGGGCCGTTTCATTGGAAACAATAAAAAAGATGGCCTGGGGGTTTCCTGCCGAAAACTCTGTACGAAGGTGGAATGATGTGAAGGATGCAAATTAAAAAGAAAATGGGAAAAGTGGCTGGGGGGGGGGGGGCTTAACTATCATTTGACAGGAGAGCGGGTTTACTGGTAACAAGAAAGTATATACCCAGGGAGCAGATCAACGGGCGTAGCCTGCGTTGAATGCTAGTACTGTGTATGCAGACCAAAATGCAATGTGACAAAGGGAGTTCCCTAACAGCTCGTAGGCGGTCCATTGGAAAAAAAAAAGGGGGGGGTCAGTTTTACTTACACATTTCGTTGCAACCAAACTTACACCTAGTTATGTCCACAATAGTGAATTCGAATTAACTAATGTGAGATCATTTGTGTCATTAGCCTACCATGTCAATAGAAATAGAACAATCGAAAGCCCAAAGAGCTAATGGACTGATAGCCTTTCTTTTTTCTTGTCTTATAGTTTATATTCTGATTGCCGCTTTCAAGACATAAAGTAGCTATTCTATTGTATCTGTAACAAAGAATAAGTTATTCAGAGTTTTTATACCAGTACAGTTGTAGATGTTGTGACGTACATTTTGTTGAGTATGATTTGTAAAATGTTGTATTTAGAAATGGTCAATACATATGTGCATGCAATATGCATACAAAATAAAAAAAAATTAAGCCTTGAAGGAACACGTATAATATTGTTTTAAACAACGCTTCTAGTTTTTCAAATCTGAAGATAGATGGGCAGACAGTAAAAACACAATAACTGCTGAAAATACTCATAAACGCCAATAAAAACTATAGACAAAAGTGTCAAAATTTGTAGGTCTAATCTATGTTGCGCACCACTTCAAAGGGCGTTCAGTATTATCGCTTTGATGACAACGTGAGTAGTACTTGATTAACATGCATTGGGATAATGACTCTTATTGTTTGAGTTTTAAACTCTTCAACATGATAGAGATCTGCTCACACTCACATCTCAATAGTTGGCACCATTGTGACCTCTTTACTTGAACGCACTCAGTACTGCCAAATTAGTTCAATTGCCATTTCAAATTGAAAATTCTCTGTTTCAGCTTTTCATTTAAAAGTTAAAAACAACACATGAACAAATAGAAGTGAATATTCTAGGAAAACTTGATGATAGAACTAGCTCTAATTTTATTTTAAACATTTCAAGAAATAATTCTATTTCTGCCTATAATACTTCTTCCTTAAATAAAATATATAATTACAAAATCATTGCATGATTTATAATTTCAATTAGTTTTCCTGCGTTGCCACCGTGCACGACTGTTAAAGCAATGAAAAACATGAACTACTTTTTTTTTTGTTTTAAAAATGGTTTATACGTATGTGCAAACAATATGCATGCTTAACTTTAAAACCACAATGCTTCTTAGTAAACTTTGGTATATCTGTAGCCAGACCAATAGTAGGCTCAAATACAAGCATATTACGTAGCAACAAGATTTGGTTTCCACTGACCACAGGTTGCCACGTCATAGGTCTGTATTCAATTGGTTTCAACTGTAGGCGCAGATAGTTGTGATTATGCATTAATATGAAATATAGATCTTAATATCATCCATGGGCGTAGCCAGGATTTTTTTTCGGGGAGGGTTTGGGGGGGGGGAATCCCCCGTGGAAAAAAATTATATATATATATATATATATATATATATATATATATATATATGTGTGTTTGTGTGTGTACATAATTAATCTTTATTACATTCTGACCCTTTCGGAAGACGTTTATTGTTTATTGTAGACTCCCCGCCCTTGCTAGCAAGGGGGTCTGGGGGAGTTCGCAGCGCTCCCTAATCGCCGCCGAGCACTATTTCTGGTATTGAAAGCCAACAAAATGCATATTTTGAGGTATCTACAGTTCATTATCTTGCTATTAAAAAGTTTTATTTCAAAAACCTAATGTGCTATTCTTACTGACTTAGACCCTCGCGCGCCGTTCGGCGCATTTTCCGGTAAGCTGTTTCCGCAACTCTAATTTTGCGTAATTCATTTTGTGTGAGAACATGTCCCTCAAAACCTCATAAGACGCTCTGTCACAACCTTACTAAGGATTCGACTCCCAGTTCGGCATATGATTTCTTTGATTTAGACCCGATCTCTATGACTGACTCCTAAAATCTGTCTTAGCCATCTTTGTTGAGATACATTTAATGATTTTCAATTTCTTGACTACGCTCTTGGAATTACATGCCTGTATTTCGCTTTAGATTTTATATCGAAAAGGAAAGTTTTTTCGTCAAATAATCTGTAGAGGGGTTTTAAACTAAGAAATCTCTGGAGTTTTTTTGTTTTGTTTTTAATTCAAAACCCCATTTAGCTACGATGATAGAATTTGGTGACTGTAGTTTGCTTTAAAATAATATTGAAGAGAGAGGTTTTCAACTCTAAACGCTCTGTAGGGGAATTTTAAACTCAAAACCATCTGGAGGGGTTTTAAACTTTAAAGAAAAAGCCATCTGGAGGAGGGGGATTTAAACTCAAAACCCCTTTGGCTACGCTCATAGATTTTATAGTGTGTAATTTGCTTTTTTTTTATATTGAAGAGGTACTTTTTAGCTTCAAACCCCAACTGGAGGGGGGGGGGGTGGTTAAACTCAAAACCCCTTTGGCTACGCTCATAGAATTTTGAGTGTGTAGTGTGTAATTTGCTTTTTTTATATTGAAGATGGGGTTTATCGTAAATTTTGGAGGGGATTTTAAAATCAAAATCTTCATCAACTGTGCTGTTGGAATTTGGGGATTGTTGTTTGCATTTTTTTTGTTTTGTTTTATAGAAGAGGGGGATTTAACTGCAAAAACCTCTGGTAGGGGGTTTAAAATTCAAAACCCCCTATAGGGGGTTTTAAACTCAAAGCCCCCTGGTAGGGGGATTTAAACTCAAAACCCCCTGGTAGAGGGTTTTTAACTCAAAACTGTGCTGTGGTAAGTGATGATTTAGTATTAAAATCTCACCTAAAATAAACAAAATGAAAGCAAAAATCAGTCACTTAATTCGGTTCCCCCCCCCCCCCTGGGGGGGATTTCATTTCGGGGGGGGGGGGGTTGAACTCCAAGAACCCCCCCCTGGCTACGCCCATGATATCATCAATATTCTCTAACTATTATACGCTTTAAAAGTTGAAGTGTTTCATTTGTTTACAAAATATTCTGCTATTACAGAAGTTCGTTTGCGTTGTAAAAAAAACAACATTGGCCAATAAACACTATTCATCACTAGAAAGAAAGGAACATAAACTGCTTTATTTATTTCATTGGAGATTTTCATGTACAGAATATAGAAAGTGGTGATCACAGGTTTAGAATATTTTTGCCCATCTTTTAGCACTTTTTAAAGCTTGTAGCACGAGCTAAGTCTCACTATTTAGTTGTCATCAATGATCTTTCAATATTGCGTCTTAGACATTGCTAAGTTTGTTTCACCCGATCTTATTCTTTGTAGTTTCTCACGTTTTTCTTTCGCCTCTACAGTTGTATTCTCTTCTCTACGTTACGTTACTGAGTTTTGTGACTTGAAGAAAAACAAGCAAAATATTTTTTTAAAATCCTTTTTTTTTTAAAAAAATAAAAAACAAAGCTTTTCTAAAGGAGAAGAACTCCGTCCTTTAAACTATATCAACGAATAATGTACAAGTTTTTCCATTATTCAAAATCAGTTAAAATAATTAATTACCAATAATTTATTGACATATTGAGTATTTTTGTTTATTAATTCATGTTTTGTTAGGTACAATAAATAACTGTTTAAAGTATCAACTTGATCGGAGAATGCGTGAGGGAGAAATCGAGTTAACAATTATTTAAGGGGACTAAACCCGAGAAATTTAGCCATATTTGTGAATACTGAAGTATTACTTTCCCTTGTGGCTATTAAAAAAAATTAATTACCAGTAATTAATTGTCCAATCGGTAACTTTTATAAATTGATTCATATCTTGTCTATGTCAATGAATAATTGTGCGAAGTTTCAACTTGATCCGAGAATGGATGTGGGAGAAATCACGTGTACATACTTTTTACCATATAGACAGATAGACTGACAGACAGACCAAAAGAGTGAATTGATAAAAGCTTTGTAAAAACTAATGTGTAATGGAACTTTAAAACCCCTTAATATGACGTAACATGGCCACACAAAAGACCACACTTTCAACTGTCCTGACCCAATAATGGAGTACTATAACGAAGGCATCAATCAAAGTATGTGGGAGGAGATAACCCAAGACTGGACAGCATGGAGACGGACTGTGCGTGCTGGTACGAACTTCGCCGAGAGCAAAAGAAACGAAGCTGCATCAGTCAAGAGAGAGAGAACAAGAAAGCTGCCCTGTTAGCCAGCACTAGATCAGATACATGCACGAACTGCGGCAAACTCTGCCGCTCCAGGATTGGCTTGATCGGTCACTCCAGATTGTGCCCCGTTTCAAGGCGAAACCAAAGCCAGTGACTCATCCGGGAGCATCCATTGTCTTCCGAGACAGAAGGAGCCATATTTTAACATAGGCCGTAAAGAAAGCCTCCACGGTTGTAATTTGTTGGTAATAATAAAAGACTTATCTTTAGTCCTAAGGTTACGGTACAGTAATTTGTTTGGCTACCCAGCTTTGATAGCAAAAATTTATAGCAAAAAATGCTAATGAAACCTTAATTGTTCTCTGAGGACATAAAGTCCAAAGCAAGAAAAACAAAAATAAATCCAAAACTAGTTATTTAAACCTAATGAAATGATTATCTGCATGTTCATTTGTTTATATCAGCAACAAAAAACTTTTTTTTTTTGAGTGGTTTAAAAAAATTTTTTCCCGCGGAAATTGTGTGTGGTCATAGCGTCCGCACCGGACAACTGACCACAGCAATCTTTCATCACGCCTGTCTGGTACATCCTCTCAATTATCGCTCTCTTTATCACGTCTTGTCATCACCTTTAAATTCTAGTTCCTGGCGGTGGCCGGAGGACCAGAGAGAGTGCGTGTTTGTGTTCTGCTTCCACAACGTAGTTGTCTGTCCAGTCTTCGAGGGCTGGCACCGGGTCGTATCTTGTCCGCCCTGTTTGTTTGCTGCTCAGGCATACAACAATTTGGATAAGATTCACCACGCGAGGAATGTTTAACACACACCTTTCTATGTATCCTTTTAATGCGATAAGATATTCTGTAATCTATTTCCATACAAAAAATACAATAGACATTCATATAGGAAATCCTGTTGGACCAAAGGAAAAGCGATGGACGCTTGGCTCATGAAACTTTCATAAGCTCAAAAAAAAAAGACACATAATTAACATCAAAAAGGCTTTTAATCGTTATTTCATTATAATGATTAAAATTTTAAATAAGGACAAACTATAGCACAGTCATTACCCTTTAATGGAAGAATATATTGTTAGACAGTTAGTATTTTTAGTTTGTATAAAGACGCACCATAATTGACAGACTTTGAACCCGAATAGTGACTCGACTGTGTCCTTTTGTTGGACCTTCATCTGACATTGTCTAACTTGTTACCTTTTGTTGGACCTTCATCTGACATTGTCTAACTTGTTACCTTTTGTTGGACCTTCATCTGACATTGTCTAACTTGTTACCTTTTTTGTATGTGTGTTTACGTCTTTCTGGTTAGTCACAGTGAATACACCCGCACAAGAAACCCAGACATCTCCAGAGTAATCTGTCCAAGTCAGACAGGCATCACTAACTACAAGACAGGCACATCACAATATACATATATAAATAGGCCTACCCAGGTAAGTATATTGTCCAGAAATCGATTATAATTTACTAGTCGACCGGCGGCGTAGCATACGCCGCTATTTTGCAGGGCCGGCCTTAGGCCACTGCAACCTATGCGACCGCAGTTCGCCCCGCACTTTCATAGGACCCGCGCTAATTCTAGGTGTATAAATTATTAAATTAAACCATTTTATAACTTATAACAGATTTCCTGCGGCCTCCTGTCGATTTACCAGGAGTTCCTGAAAGTCTCCTGAAATTGCATAGTATACGAAAAAGTCCTAGAAATATCCGGAAATAATTAAAATCTTTAGAAAACTCATACAAATCTCCTGAAATATATAAACAAAAATTGTCTTTTTGGGGTGTCATTCAATATGGAAAACTCCAATCCTACGCGCGATAAAAAAAAACGGCATTTTGCAATACCCGTAATTGTGGAATCTAGTGAAAGAAGCTTATCGCACCTCAAACTAATGAAGAATTACTTTAGGTCAACAATTCTCGTTGAAACATTTGGTAACTCTTGCAATTAAGCGTGATCTATGTAGGAAACAGAATTCTTATGATATACTGAATAACTTCGCTACACGCAAGGCTCGTGTTGTAATTCTGTGCGTAGTAAAGATTGAATAAAATGCAAAGACGAATATATTTTCTAAAACAAAATCTTAATTTTCACATATTGTCCGTATCCCTACCCAAACTGGGCCCCGCGAAATCCGTTTCGCATTGGACCCACAACGGCCCTGCTATTTAGTGACGGGTGAATACGGAGTAGGTTACTTGTTCTCTTTCCATGACTTTTTGGTCACAATGGTTAAGTCCGGCCCTACTATTTAGTGACGGGTGAATACTACTTGTTCTCCCCCCCCCCCTTTTTTTTTCGCCTCTAAAATTACGTGGGATAACCTTAGTCCGTCTGACTTGGTATCCAAACTCTTGAGCCATGAAGAGAATTATATATATAGATGATTAATTCAAAGTAAAAACAAGAACAACAATAAAACAACGGAACTAATTTCATTGTCGCTACCTTTAAGGATCATATAATGTAGTAAGGTAAAAGTTTGCAAGCGAAATATTTCTTGAGTCTGCCTTAACATTCTAGAAGAAAACATTTGATCATAGAGCGACTCGCGGAATGTTTCAAATTCAACAAGTAATAAATATAAATTAAAGAACGAGACTACTAAAAACACACAACAAAGCTTATCTGAGAGGAAGAACTTCTAATTACTATCATTTATCTCAAGATAGCAGGGTTTAGCTCTCTTTCTGATATATAGAACAAAAATAAAAAAAATGATCACTATTTGATTGACTAATCGATTACATTTGAATAATTGTGCAAAGTTTCGACTTGATCCAATGTCCTCCAATAATTGGAAGTGGGAGAGTACATTTGTACAAACTTAATAAGGAGAAAAACTCTATATGTACATCCACTTCTCTGAATAAGAAGCATTTCTTTTGCCTATTTCGATACGAAACAAACAAAAATTACAAATAATTAATTAACTAATTCGTCAATTTTTTAAAATCGATTTATGTTTTGTAAGGTACAATAAATAAATGGGTAAAGTTACAATTTGATCCGAGATTGGGTGTGGGAGTAATAACGCATACGAAAATTGAACCAGACAGATAGACAGACAAGACAGACAGACAGAGTTTGTAAAAAAAATAGAATAAAAAAAGTGAAACTATTTGAACTTTGAAAACTTTTGTGCGTAATCAGCGCTGTGTACTCTTGCGCATGGAAACTAAGGGAATGGACAAAGACGTAGGCCTGACCTATATCAGAGCGAGTCATGTCGTCACAGCAACTACTCAACTCAATGTCACTTGCTAATGACTCTATACTCACTAATGAACTCTCGCTTTCCACCCCCTCCCCCTCCTTCTTAATGACGTTCAGCATCTCAACTTGATATCAGAAAGATTAACGAGCCATCGAGGCTAATGAGTTTGACAACTGATTCGGAGGAGATACGTTTGTAGCAGACCAGACCTAGATCTAGATTGAAACAGACGTTTCTAGTCGTGTAGGAAGAAATCACGCACACGCTGAAACAGGCGACGTTGGAAATTGTGAGAGGTGGGCGACAATAACAACCAAAACAAAAACAACCAAAACAACCAAAACAACAACCACAAAAACAACCAAAACAAAAACAACCAAAACAACAACCACAAAAACAACCAAAGCAAAAACAACCAAAACAACCGCAACAACAACCACAACAACCAAAAAAACAACAACAACCAAAGCAACAAAAAAACAAAGCAACAACAACAAAAACAACAACAACCAAAACAAAAAACAACAAAAACAATAACAACCAAAGCAACAACAACTAAAACAACAACAACCAAAGCAACAACAACAAAAAAACAACAACCACAACAACAACAACCAAAGCAACAACAACCAAAGCAACAACAACAACCAAAGCAACAATAACTAAAACAACAACAACCAAAACAACAACAACCAAAGCAGCCACAACAAAAGCAACAACAACCAAAGCAACAACAACAGACAAAGCAACAACAACAAAAGCAACAACAACCAAAGCAACAACAACAACCATAGCAACAACAACCAAAGAAACAATAACTAAAACAACAACAACCAAAACAAAAACAACCAAAGCATTAACAACCAAAACAACAACAACAAAAACAACAACAACCAAAGCAACAAAAACTAAAACAACAACAATCAAAGCAACAACAACCAAAACAATAACAACTAAAACAACAACAACCTAAGCAACAATAACTAAAACAACAACAACCAAAACAACAACAACCAAAGCAACAACAACCAAAACAACAACACAAACAACAACAACCAAAGCAACAACAACCAAAGCAACAACAACAACCAAAGCAAAAACAACAGCCAAAACAACAACATTCAAAACAACAATAACCAAAGCAAAAAAAAAACAAAACAACAACAACAACTAAAACAACAACAACCAAAGCAACAACAACTTAAACAAAAAATAACCAAAACAACAACAACCAAAGCAACAAAAACCAAAACAACAACAACAGCCAAAACAAAATAAAACCAAAGCAACAACAACTAAAACAACAAAAACCAAAATAACAACAACCAAAACAACAACAACCAAAGCAAAAACAACAACAACCACAACAATAACAACCAATGCAACAACAACCAAAACAACCAAAGCAACAACAACAAAATCAACAACAACTAAAACAACAACAACTAAAAGAACAACAACCAAAGCAACAATAACCAAAACAACAACAACAACCAAAGCAACAACAATTAAAACAACAACAACCACAACAACAACAACCAATGCAACAACAACCAAAGCAACAACAACAAAACAACAACAACAACCAAAGCAACAACAACTAAAACAACAACAACCAAAGCAAAAACAACCAAAACATCAACAACCAAAGCAACAACAACTAAAACAACAACAACCACAACAACAACAACCAAAGCAACAACAATTAAAACAACAACAACCACAACAACAACAACCAATGCAACAACAACCAAAGCAACAACAACAAAACAACAACAACAACCAAAGCAACAACAACTAAAACAACAACAACCAAAGCAAAAACAACCAAAACATCAACAACCAAAGCAAAAACAACTAAAACAACAACAACCACAACAACAACAACCAAAGCAAAAACAACAAAAAAACAAACAACAACAACCACAAGAACAATAACCAAAACAATAAAAAGAAAACAACAACCTAAGCAACAACAACTAAAACAACAACAACTAAAACAACCACATCCACAACAACAGCAACACCAACACCTATGGCAGATATGGCTGCACATTTAAATGTTCCTGTAAAATTCCAAACCTGTGGTAGAAAAACGGTTCAACTGGATTTAGTGCATAACAAACTTCATAAGTTAGCAAAGAACTAGACTAAATGTAGCCACTAGGAAAGACCTTTGCCTTACTTTTGGATAATTTTAAGCTTGAAATTTCTGAGTCCACCCAACTCTAATGGGTGCCTGAATTTAGTTTGAGACAGTTGTGCTGGCCACATGACACCCTTCTCTTTAACCGTTGGCCAAAGAATCAGATGACGTTAACATCACCTGCCCTAGAGACCGCATGGTCGGAAGGTGAACTTCACTTTTTTATGTGAACAACTTGGCAACTTGTAACTACATCTAAGACTAAGACTAAGACTAAGACTAAGAGTAAGACTAAGACTACTTTATTGATCCTAATGGAAATCCGTAGTGATTACAATGACTTTTTTTCTCACATAGAGACAACACAACAGAAACATACTCCTAACTAGAACAGACCCAACATCAAGAGTTCATTCAGCGGCTACACACAGGCATCTTGGTCCTTTTCATGTTTTCTGATCAAGGAGTGGCGTTGATATAGTGACTGTAGTCTGATCGAGTAAGGTACGAACGAGTTTTTGTACCGCTCTATTCTGGTCTTGATTAACAGAAGTTCGCGACGACTTGACGTAGTTATGATGGAGCGGGTGGGTCTTGTCTTCCAAGATTTTTCCGATTTTTCCTAGACATTTTTGTGCAAAAGTTCCTTTAAATTTGGTAATGTTGTGCGTGTGACTTTTGATGCCCTTTTTATGATGTTTTCTAGGCGGCGCAAAAGTTTAGATGAAGCGTTGCCTTGCCAGCAAGCTATTCCCTATGTTAGCAGATTTTGCACAGTGGCGCTGTAAAAATTATGTAGGATCTTCTTATCTATATATATATAATTCTCTTCTTCCCTCAAGAGTTTGGACGAGAAGCAAAAAGTAAAGGAAAGATTACTCTCTCAAGAGGGGGGGGGGGGACACGTTTTCACAGCTCGCTACGCATGGCTGCGCGCTGGACTGTCAAACCCTGCCCCTCCCATCCCCGGATGTTCCTTCAGAGTTGAAGATAATTTTCTTCCTAGTCCAAATCTCCCGCACGACGACGGAGGATGGGAGCGTGCAGAGTTTGAACCCGGGACCATAGTTAAGTCCGAACAACAGTCCAGCGCGCAAACCACACGACCAGACAGCCATCCAATGCTTGTGAACCCTTAATAACATTTTCTAAATGATGTAAGGGAGGTAATTTTACATGTATTTTAAGATGCTATATGCAAACCCCATTAGAAACAATAAAATTATGTCTAAATGCTAAGTCACATCATAGTCTATTATTGGTAAATTATTTTACATTCTGAACAAAAACATAGAATTAACATTAGTCATTTTCTCTACTACATAGATCAGTTCTCTCTTTAAAATTTAACTCTGGTAAAGTAACTGAAGACAAGTTATAGTTTGCTTCTAAGTTAGAAACAGTATCAACGTGATAAATAGAATTATGGAGTCTCTTTTTTCTATGTTCTACATATGTTGGTGTAATCAGAGGGTATCTAGTGTCCTTAGTAAACGTTTATGATTTGATAAAAAAAATTGACAATACGCTTTTTAGATTATTTTTTTTATCTACATATGTTACATATGTTAATATATTAAAATGTGAATATTACTTTTAGAATAAAACGCTAAATCTAACATTCAAATGGAATAATTTAACATTTTTTCAACAATGAAAACATTGACAAAGTCGATCGTGTGGAAAACTCACTAGTATACAAATATACATCGTTCCGTTTTATTGAATTGGAACCAGATAAAAAGTAGTCCAATGTTCTACTTTGAATGTCAACATTTTCAAATGAGCTTATGAAAAACGTAATTTAAAAATATTCATGAACAATTTAAAAAATTTTCTACTATTCAAACAACATATAAAATTAAAAAAAAACAAAGCCAACATGTTTTAGTGGCCTCTTGGAAAATGGCATTACGCCAAATAAAAAAAAGAAAGAACAATTGTTCAACATCTCTTATTGATTTTAAAATGGAGTTGCCGGAAAAGAAAAAAGATTTACAAAATGATGTCTTCCGTAAAAAAAGAATGTCAACATAAGAGACACAACAAAGATATGGCTGCACATAGAAATATTCCTGGAAAATTCCAAAACTGTGGTGGAAAGTGAAATTATTTTTAGCTTTTCCCACAACATACATGGTTCAACTGGATTTAGTGCGTAACAAACTTCATAAGTAAGCAAAGAACTAGACTAAATGTAGCCACTAGGAAAGACCTTTGCCTTACTTTTGGATAATTTTAAGCTTGAAATGTCTAATGTCGTTAGACTGCAGGAGGAACAAGGTTCCCATTAGCTTCATTTCATTTGCAATACTAATATCTGTATACAAAATAAAGCTAAATTTACATAATCCTAAAATAGTAGGGCCTACTATTTAATAATTTGCTTTCTCACTCTTCTTTATTAGTATTTTTCTTAGAACGAGCTCTGGCGGATTTAATTAAAAGAAAAAAATACAAAAAGAGGCGGTAGGCCAAAAAAGTTTGAAGACCAGTGATATAGATCAAAACATTTGGCTCCTGTGAAGCACATATTGTGGAACAATCAATTTTTGACTACTGAGCCCTCAGAAGTTTTTATCACTTAATTTTTTGTCATTTGTGTTGTGTATAAGATATTACATGCTCATTATTTTAAGTGATCATCATTTACAATTAGTCAATTTTGTCCACATTTAAAATTAAAGGTTCCTTTGCTGTCTATGCAGAAAGTGTAAGTACCTATTACTTTGATGTTTATAATAATTTTTTTGTGTAAATCGAGTCTACTTACCTCTACAGTCTATTAATCCATTCGTTGAATTAGAGCGAAAATGAATACTAGATGTTCTGCTTCATTACATAGCGACTTGATATGTTTACGAGTTTCAATCGTTTGAGTTTATTTTTGGCGGAGATCAATAACTAAAGGTAATGCCGAATAGTGTCACTAACAGAAACGCTTTCTTAGTCCAGTCTGTATCCTGATTCTGATTGACCTCTAGAATCTCGTAGTCTGGCTGAGATGGGTTGTCTCGGGTTTCACGAACAAATTATCGCAGGGTTCATGCTCTTAATCTAAATAAAAATTAATCTTTAGCTTAATATTATTAATTAATATTAATATTAATATCTATCTGAATATTAATCTGAACATTAATCTGAATCTTTAATCTGCTTCAATCCTGACCACCAAATTCACTTCAGCTGAGCCCTGCACAACATCAACTACAACGCTGGATAGATCCCCAGGTGATTCGAACACAAACTCCTAGGCCACCCAGTTTCGCAACGACAAGATGACATTCCTTAAGACTTTCCATTAATTAATATTGACTTTGGAAAACTGAGCTCGTTCCCTCAACTTCTACACCTAGAGTCATAGTATAGATCTAGAGTCAACTTATAGACCTTGGGTCAATGTATAGATCTAGAGTCAACTTATAGACCTTGGGTCAATGTATAGATCTAGAGTCAACTTATAGACCTTGGGTCAATGTATAGATCTAGAGTCAACTTATAGACCTTGGGTCAATGTATAGATCTAGAGTCAACTTATAGACCTTGGGTCAATGTATAGATCTAGAGTCAACTTATAGACCTTGGGTCAATGTATAGATCTAGAGTCAACTTATAGACCTTGGGTCATAGTATAGATCTAGAGTCAACTTATAGACCTTGGGTCAATGTATAGATCTAGAGTCAACTTAAAGAACTTGAGTAAAGGGTCAATCTCTTATTCAAATCCTCTTCTGTAAATAAAATAAATATTTTTCCTTTAGTTAAGTGTTACATACCCACACTATGGTACTGCAGTTCGCGAGATAATAAACGACTTATTAATTGTTGTTTTGAATTATACGAAACTTATATGCATACTAAATAGATTTTTTCTCTTTAAAAAAAAAGTAACCATTTTTTTTGTTAAATGTAGTAGTTAGTATAACAGAACTTATTTAACTTAACAATACAATGTAGAAAAAAAAATATTTTTTTACAAAAAAAATTTAGCGATGGATCCGTTGGTGCGTTGAAAAAGCCTCCAGTGTTTACTAATATTAGTGAATAGTTATAAAAGTGGTGTATTTTTATGACAAACTGCTTGCATAAGTGATATACAAAATTAGATTTTTCGCTTTCAAAAAAGAAAAAAGTAGCCGTTGCATCAGAACTTTGAATGGTCTAAAATATCATGATGTCGGGATTTCACTATCTTTTCTAGTTTACGAGATCTAAACGGGACAGACCGACGGACATTCCACGCAAAACTTATAGCGTTTTTTCTCCTTTCGGGGGCCGCTAAAAATGTAGTTGTGTGCACGTGCGTGGTATTCACCAGAAGTGAGATGAAAGCTAAAATAAAATAATAATTAATGCTAGAAATTGTCAGTGCATAGAAAAAAAATATATTGAAGTACGCCATTCAAATGGTGCAACCGATAGAGCTGAGGATGTAAAGGTCATCAGTTTCTGTGGCTTACGGTTAATGAGTGTGTCATGTGGCCAGCACAACGACTAAATGCCATTACATTCACCAATAAATGTCAGGTGTCCATTAATGTTGGGTGGACTCATTGACGTCCTAAAAATCCCGAATTGTGAAATCCCAGTCTTCATCGAGATTTAAACCCGAAACCCTTCGTTTTAAAAGCCAAGCGCTTTATCACTCTGCCACCCTGCTCCCTTCGATTCTGTGCATAAATACAAATAAATATTCTGTTAACAGCTAGCTGTTGACTTGGTTATCTGTTGACCTGGTTAGTTTTTGACTTGGTTAGCTGTTGACTAGGTTAGCTGTTGACTTGGTTAGCTGTTGACTTGGTTATCTTCTTTTGAGGAGAAATCTCAGTAATGCAGCAAAGAGATTTTAAACTTGGTATCATGGTATTATTTTTTTTCCAACTCAACAAAACATTTCAGTGTCCACGGAGACATTTTCTGGTGGTGTACTCGCTCGTTTCTAACATAATAATAATAATAATAATAATAATAAAAATTATGATAATAATAATAATAATAATAATAATAATAATAATAACAGCAACAAATTAGTTTCCTTCCTACGGAAATACGACTCCGATGCAACCCCCCTGAACCTACACAATGCTGATGTCAATATAGGTTTGGACGACGTAGGGCATGAGATTCGCCAATGGGAAGAAAAAAACACTCCACGGAAAATTCCCGGCTTCATTACATGGGGACAACATCGACAAGGCTGCTTCCTTAACATGGCTCAAAGCAGGTCATCTCTACCCTGAAACAGAAGGCTTTGTTACAGCAATACAGGACAGAGTAATCAGGACAAAAAATTACGAGAAGCATATCCTGAAACTCAATGTTGTCGACAAATGCCGAAAATGTGGAAATGTGGGCGAGTCGATTGAACACATTATGGCAGGATGTCCAGCCCTATCAGAATCAGCCTACCTAGGTCGCCATAACCAAGTTGCAAAGTTAATACACCAACACTTGGCTTTGACGTACAAATTGATCGGTAAGGACACTCCCCCTTATTATAAATACTCTCCGCAAGAGGTTCTTGAGTCTACTGATCATCTGCTGTACTGGGATAGGCCTATTCTGACCGACAAAACGGTAGATTTCAATCGCCCGGATCTGCTGTTCATCGATAAAAAAGAAAAAACCGCTACCATTATCGATATCGCTGTACCACTGTCTCATAATTTAAGAAAAACTGAGATAGAAAAACAAAGAAAATATGGGAACCTAGGCTTGGAGATTAAGCGTCTATGGAAATTGTCCAAAATAACAATATACCCCATTGTTATATCAACCGAGGGGATAATAACAACTGACCTCACAGACACCTTCAAGGCCCTTAACATTCCTAGGAACATCTTCGTTGCCTGTCAGAGGGCGGTACTGCTGCAGACCTGCCACATCACCAGAAAATTCCTCAGTGGAAACTGTTAAAGGGACTACGATGAATTTTGTTTCTCTTTAGCGAAACTCGACCCTGGCAGCGCCAGAGAATGACTACTCGTTCATTTCTAACATAATAATAATAATAATGGAGATGTGAAACAAAAAAGAGAACGAAGTCAAGAACGTCTCTTCTATTCAATAAGCTTGTATGATTCATCCCTTCATGATCTGCTGTCTTCATGCTTGATCCATCTCTTGGCGATGGTAAACGCTAGACTGCGCAAGGTAGACATCTAAAACAAGCGTTTAGGAATGGCCACATAATAAGCTTTCCATCTCTATCTCCAAACCGCCCCCTCCGCCCTTATGTACTCAGTTTTTACAGTGGATTTCAAGTGACCTATCCACTGTATATGTGTGTTTGTATGTCAAGCGAATATGTCTACGAGATGAAGATGAAGATTGGTCAAGAGCTGGACAGTGGTGTTGAGTAGCTCGCGCAAGTGGCACGCGCTTAGTAAAAGCCGAAGCAATTTAATCCTTAAGATGAAATGGAGGCTTGACCAGGTTGAAGGACACGCTCGAGGGCCTCTCTTGCGTTTTTCTTTACAACCCTCGATAACATCCAACGCATGACGTAGACCCACACCCTTGCCAGCGTCATCTACGAGCACATCGTGACGTCATAGTGGATGAAAAATGACGAAACAAATAGTTTTAGAGTAGCCTACCTTTATTTTTTGTTGCTGTTTAGTATTTTATAAAATAAAGAGGCAGACTGTAGATTATATAGACACTGTAGATTATATAGACAGACTGTAGATTATACAGACAGACCGTAGATTATATAGACAGACTGTAGATTATATAGACAGACCGTAGATTATATAGGCAGAACGTAGATTATATAGGCAGACCGTAGATTATATAGGCAGAACGTAGATTATATAGACAGACTGTAGATTATATAGACAGACCGTAGATTATATAGACAGACTGTAGATTATATAGACAGACTGTAGATTATATAGACAGACTGTAGATTATATAGACAGACCGTAGATTATATAGACAGACTGTAGATTATATAGACAGACTGAAGATTAAAGAGACAGACTGAAGATTAAAGAGACAGACTGAAGATTATATAGACAGACAATAGGGACGACTAATGAAGGAGAGGAATGAAGATTGTTTCATTTCTTCTGTAATGAGTGCTCGTTTGTCAACTTTTGGAGATACTTTTGAAATTTATCTATAAGTGTAACTTTAAAAAAACCCTCCAAAAGTTATTTAAAAACTTGTTATTTTTTTAACTGCTAGAGTTGTTTTTTTATTTTATAAATTCCAAAAGTGTTAATTTTGTATAAATATATATATTTATTTATTTATTGGCATGCCTGGTGGTATTTTTTAAAAACTCTATGAGTTACTTTTTGAATTATTTTTTAACTCCAATAATAACTTTTAAAATTATTTTTTAAACTCTAAGAATTGGTTTTTTAAATTATTTTTAACTCAAGAATTACTTGTTAAATTATTTCTTTTTAAACTCCAAGAACTACTTTTCAAATAATGTTTTTAACTTTTTCTTTTTGGGTTCAACTCAACGAGTTACGTTTATAAAAAACTGAAACAGACAAGAGTTCATTTCTTATCTTACAAACATCCGACATCAAACATCCGACATCAAACATCCAACATCAAACATCCGACATCAAACATCCGACATCAAACATCAGACATTCCATTAACAAAAAATGTTCTTTTTTAACTTCTTGTTTTTTTTTTCTGCAAAGATAAAAACTTAAAGCAACTGAGAAGCCATCACTTGCCTTCTTTACAGGACGAAGTAGCCACTGAGAAGCCATCACTTGCCTTCTTTACAGGACGAAGTAGCCACTGAGAAGCCATCACTTGCCTTCTTTACAGTACGAAGTAGCCACTGAGAAGCCATCACTTGCCTTCTTTACAGGACGAAGTAGCCACTGAGAAGCCATCACTTGCCTTCTTTACAGGACGAAGTAGCCACTGAGAAGCCATCACTTGCCTTCTTTACAGTACGAAGTAGCCACTGAGAAGCCATCACTTGCCTTCTTTACAGGACGAAGTAGCCACTGAGAAGCCATCACTTGCCTTCTTTACAGGACGAAGTAGCCACTGAGAAGCCATCACTTGCCTTCTTTACAGGACGAAGTAGCCACTGAGAAGCCATCACTTGCCTTCTTTACAGGACGAAGTAGCCACTGAGAAGCCATCACTTGCCTTCTTTACAGGACGAAGTAGCCACTGAGAAGCCATCACTTGCCTTCTTTACAGGACGAAGTAGCCACTGAGAAGCCATCACTTGCCTTCTTTACAGGACGAAGTAGCCACTGAGAAGCCATCACTTGCCTTCTTTACAGGACGAAGTAGCCACTGAGAAGCCATCACTTGCCTACAGGACGAAGTAGCCACTGAGAAGCCATCACTTGCCTTCTTTACAGGACGAAGTAGCCACTGAGAAGCCATCACTTGCCTACAGGACGAAGTAGCCACTGAGAAGCCATCACTTGCCTTCTTTACAGGACGAGGTAGCCACTGAGAAGCCATCACTTGCCTTCTTTACAGGACGAAGTAGCCACTGAGAAGCCATCACTTGCCTACAGGACGAAGTAGCCACTGAGAAGCCATCACTTGCCTACAGGACGAAGTAGCCACTGAGAAGCCATCACTTGCCTTCTTTACAGGACGAAGTTCCAAAGAGGATTAACGTGATTTACTTTAAAAAAAAAACGTCACGTGGTACGTTCTAAGGGACGAGACAGTGTCTTGTCTTTCAACGTTTGACATCATCAGAATGAAGGGAAAGAGACACGATGAGAAGATACGATGAAATAGAGACAGCTAACAGTGCAAGACAGCGGAGCGCTTAGAACTCACAAGCAAAATATACATTTAAAAAAAAGGTTATACATGGGGTAAACTCCACATTTACAACTATATCTCCTAATAATGTAGAATTTATTTCCCATTATTGATATCAAACTAAATAATAGATCACCAAAAATTAATTGGTTAATGCCACTTTTAATTGATTCGTGTTTTGTTAGGTACTATAAATAATTGTGGAAAGTTGATCTGAGAATGGGTGTGGGACAAAACACCTCATATTTAGCCATATTGAAGGATTAATTTCAATAAAAATAATTAATTTCCAGTAATTAATAGCCTATATAATGTGTTCATAATTTTCACCAGACACACAGAGTGGGTTGCTTGCTATAAGCTTTGTGGTCCAATGGATTCTCCGATACTGCTGGTAGCGAGATTCATAAAGGGAAACAATCATATAGATCTAGTCCCCTGAACACTGTACACCGGAGAAGTTTCCGACATGTCTTCTGCAGTACCGCTACCTGACAGGTAACAAAAAATATTATGGGTAATATTTAGGGTCACAACATTGTCTGCAAGGTCAATTGTCGAAACATCTGCTGATATCAAAATTGGATACATTGTAATTATAGTCAATGCTCATAGTCGGGTAGACATTGATACGTGCTTATATATATATATTTTTTTTTGTTTCATTTTGAACTTTTTGCACTAGGATAAGATAAGATAATTTCTATTGATCCAATCAAATGGAAATTCCGTTTGACTACAATTGACAACCTCAGCGTAACTACTGTAACAATAACATTATAGATACAAATACGAACAACATTCACACACGAAACACATATACACTCACAACCAGCGCTTTATGAATTAGACTTCTATGAACTTCTCGATGATGACAGATGATCTTGTAACGCTCTGACCGACAGTGGGAAGAAGGAGTTTTAAAATCTTTCTGTTTTAGTTCTAATGGAAAGGAGACGACCACTTGGTTCAGATCTGATGTAACAGTGCTTTAATGGGTGCATGTTGTCTTTATTGACAATTGTGGATTTTTTCATGCTAGTCTATAGAACATCCGGTCGGTTGAAACCTACACTACAATAATCATAGACTGTGAATCTGCACAACAATAATCATAGACTCTGACAGAATCTACACTACAATAATCATAAACCGTGAGATAATCTGCACTACAATAATCATAGACTGTTAGATAATCTACATGACAATAATCATAAACTGTGAGGTAATCTTCATTATAATAATCATAAACTGTGAGATAATCTACACTACAATAATCACAGATATAAAAACTACACTACAATAATCACAGATATAAAAAACTACACTACAATAATCCTAGACTTTTTTTTTTTCAAAATGATCACAAATAGAAGTAACATTTGTCAAACTAAACTCGGCCATTTCAGAAGATGATATGCGGCTATTCTCTACCACTCCCGGTGGTCTCAGCAACCAATGTCGGTAACAAAGAAGTAAAAAACAAACCAAAGCGGTTTTACTCCCCTCTCCCCCCTCCATTTGGCACAGGCAGTTTTTAATATTCATTTTTAAAAGCCCATAATCTTGTAGCAATCTTTGGCTGAGCTCTCCTTTCACTGCCAACCACCACGTGCGGTAAGAACGTGAGTTTCACTTTAAAGGAATGAGTTTAAGGGGAAAAAAAAAGGAAGTGAGAGCTGTGGGACAGGGGGGGGGGGGGAAGAACTGCCCATCATTTGCTGCACGTGCTCCGGGGCATCTTACGGCAGAATCTCGAGACATCCCCCCCCCCCCCCACCGCGATCACAAGGGCTTGTTGCCCTGAGCCAAGAAACATTACTGAGGAGACCCGGAGGGGGAACTGCGCTCCCAGGTGGGATATTTCACTGAACGGAGTGTGAGCGAACGAAATCGTGTGTGTGTGTGAGAAGTGTGGGAGTGAGAGTGTGGGGGTGGGAGTACAATAAGAGCCAAAGATTGAAGTGTGGGATAGAATTGAAAAAAAAAAAAAGAAATAAATGTGAAAAAAAAAGTAATTGTGCAACAGAGGTGAAATAATAATGGTCTGAAGAATGTTTGACAAAGTGTGCTGTGACGATAGGACCTCAGGGATGTTACCTTCAACTTGGGCGACTTCAAAACAAAAGATTCCGAGACGAGATTGAACACATGAGTTATGGTTCTTGGGATTTATATTCAGCCCATTTATAATGTACATTAAAAATAGAAATATCTTCTGTAAGACGTTAAATAGCACTTTCCACTTCATATTTATTTGTACATTTTTGTCCTATCTGAATTTGTTTTATTTGACAAGTTGAATAGCTTGATAAATTAGACTTCCATTTTTGTTTAAAGAGACAGACCACGGAATATTTGGAAGGCTGACAGTCGGCTGACTGATGGTATGCGCTTTAGTCTTCATTTCAGGATGGTTCTCTCTCTGTCTCTCTCAGTCTGTCTCTGTTTATCTCTCTCTCTGTCTCTTTCTATCTCAGTCTGTCTCTGTTTATCTCTCTCTCTCTCTCTGTCTCTTTCTATCTCTCTCTGTCTATATCTCTTTCTCTCTCTCGCTATCTCTGTCTGTTTTCTTTCTCTCTCTCTGTCCCTCTATCTCTTTCTCTCTCTACCTCTCTTTCTCTGTCTGTCTCTCTCTCTCTCTTTCCCTATCTCTGTCTCTCTCTCTCTTTCCCTATCTCTTTCTCTCTCTTTCCCTATCTCTATCTATCTTTCCCTATCTCTTTCTCTCTTTCCCTATCTCTTTCTCTCTCTGACTCTCTCTTTTTCTCCTTCTCTCTGTCTGTCTCTCTCTCTCTTTCCCTATCTCTGTCTCTCTCTCTCTTTCCCTATCTCTTTCTCTCTCTTTCCCTATCTCTATCTATCTTTCCCTATCTCTTTCTCTCTTTCCCTATCTCTTTCTCTCTCTGACTCTCTCTTTTTCTCCTTCTCTCTTTCCCTATCTCTATCTCTCTCTCTTTCCCTATCTCTTTCTCTCTCTGACTCTCTCTTTTTCTCCTTCTCTCTCTCTGTCTCTCTCTCTCTTTCCCTATCTCTATCTCTTTCTCTCTCTCTCCTGTTTTTGTGTGCAGGAGGTTGGGAAAGTAAGTAATCATCTCCAGTTTTTTAATTGCTACTTTTTTATCTGCCAACTTACCTGTAGAACTTGTCAAGGCCCAGTGGAGAGATCTGGCAGGTGTCCGCCCTGCATTTAGACTCTAAACTAAAGTTCGAAACCTAAATTAATGGCATATACATTACAACTTTTTAGATAAATTCTTATGTCTGTAGTAGGACGTGATGGGACAATGTCTATATTCAAGATGGCTATATTCAAGATGGCCTCTCATCTCTTCCTGTGGTTCCGTCTGAGCCATGGCCTCTCATCTCTTCCTGTGGTTCAGTCTGAGCCATGGCCTCTCATCTCTTCCTGTGGTTCCGTCTGAGCCATGGCCTCTCATCTCTTCCTGTGGTTCCGTCTGGGCCATGGCCTCTCATCTCTTCCTGTGGTTCTGTCTGGGCCATGGCCTCTCATCTCTTCCTGTGGTTCCGTCTGAGCCATGGCCTCTCATCTTTTCCTGTATTTCCGTCTGGGCCATGGCCTCTCATCTCTTCATGTGGTTCCGTCTGGGTCATGGCCTTTCATCTCTTCCTGTGGTTCTGTCTGGGGCAAAGGCCACCGATCTAATTTCTCCGATGACTGTTGATTTGCTGTCTGGTGTTTCTCTATAGCTGGGGGGGGGGGGGTAGCTAGCCCAACGTCCAAACCTCCTTCTTCTTCAGCTTGAGACTTGCAGGAGTTTTAAAGACGATACCATCAAAGTTAATGTATCAATACATACAATTTATGATTTCCAAGATAAGTTAAGAAGATATAGAAATCAACAATTGGTCTCTGTTACTTGAAGGTAAAGTTTCACATTCTCATTAGAGAAAGATTCATAATAAAAGATGTCTGGCTGAGTGGCTAAACCTCTTGGATACCTTTCATGAGGATTCGAGTTCGAATCCCAACTCAAGTTATGCTTGTTGAGCGTCCAAAACCAGCACGGAAACCTTATACCTGTCCACAAAGAAGACTGGTCTATAGCGGACTGAGCATGTTCCACAAAGAAGACTGGACTATAGCGGACTGAGCATGTTCCATTAAAAAGAAGACTGGTCTATAGCGGACTGAGCATGTTCCACAAAGAAGACTGGTCTATAGCGGACTGAGCATGTTCCACAAAAAAGACTGGGCTATAGCGGACTGAACATGTTCCACAAAGAAGACTGGACAATATCGGACTGAGCATGTTCCACAAAAAAGACTGGGCTATAGCGGACTGAACATGTTCCACAAAGAAGACTGGACAATATCGGACTGAGCATGTTCCACAAAAAAGACTGGGCTATAGCGGACTGAACATGTTCCACAAAGAAGACTGGACAATATCGGACTGAGCATGTTCCACAAAAAAGACTGGGCTATAGCGGACTGAACATGTTCCACAAAGAAGACTGGACAATATCGGACTGAGCATGTTCCACAAAAAAGACTGGGCTATAGCGGACTGAACATGTTCCACAAAGAAGACTGGACAATATCGGACTGAGCATGTTCCACAAAAAAGACTGGGCTATAGCGGACTGAACATGTTCCACAAAGAAGACTGGACAATATCGGACTGAGCATGTTCCACAAAAAAGACTGGGCTATAGCGGACTGAACATGTTCCACAAAGAAGACTGGACAATATCGGACTGAGCATGTTCCACAAAAAAGACTGGGCTATAGCGGACTGAACATGTTCCACAAAGAAGACTGGACAATATCGGACTGAGCATGTTCCACAAAAAAGACTGGGCTATAACGGACTGAGCATGTTCCACAAAGAAGACTGGACAATATCGGACTGAGCATGTTCCACAAAAAAGACTGGGCTATAACGGACTGAGCATGTTCCACAAAGAAGACTGGGCTATAGCGGACTGAGCATGTTCCACAAAAAAAGACTGGACAATATCGGACTGAGCATGTTCCACAAAAAAGACTGGGCTATAGCGGACTGAACATGTTCCACAAAGAAGACTGGACAATATCGGACTGAGCATGTTCCACAAAAAAGACTGGGCTATAACGGACTGAGCATGTTCCACAAAGAAGACTGGGCTATAGCGGACTGAGCATGTTCCACAAAAAAAGACTGGACTATATCGGACTGAGCATGTTCCACAAAAAAGACTGGTCTATATCGGACTGAGCATGTTCCACAAAAAAGACTGGACTATATCGGACTGAGCATGTTCCACAAAAAAGACTGGGCTATATCGGACTGAGCATGTTCCACAAAAAAGACTGGTCTATATCGGACTGAGCATGTTCCACAAAAAAGACTGGACTATATCGGACTGAGCATGTTCCACAAAAAAGACTGGACTATATCGGACTGAGCATGTTCCACAAAAAAAGACTGGACTATATCGGACTGAGCATGTTCCACAAAAAAGACTGGTCTATATCGGACTGAGCATGTTCCACAAAAAAGACTGGACTATATCGGACTGAGCATGTTCCACAAAAAAGACTGGGCTATATCGGACTGAGCATGTTCCACAAAAAAGACTGGTCTATATCGGACTGAGCATGTTCCACAAAAAAGACTGGACTATATCGGACTGAGCATGTACCACAAAAAAGACTGGGCTATATCGGACTGAGCATGTTCCACAAAAAAGACTGGGCTATATCGGACTGAGCATGTTCCACAAAAAAGACTGGACTATATCGGACTGAGCATGTTCCACAAAAAAGACTGGTCTATATCGGACTGAGCATGTTCCACAAAAAAGACTGGACTATATCGGACTGAGCATGTTCCACAAAAAAAACTGGTCTATATCGGACTGAGCATGTTCCACAAAAAAGACTGGACTATATCGGACTGAGCATGTTCCACAAAAAAGACTGGGCTATATCGGACTGAGCATGTTCCACAAAAAAGACTGGACTATATCGGACTGAGCATGTTCCACAAAAAAGACTGGTCTATATCGGACTGAGCATGTTCCACAAAAAAGACTGGACTATATCGGACTGAGCATGTTCCACAAAAAAGACTGGACTATATCGGACTGAGCATGTTCCACAAAAAAGACTGGTCTATATCGGACTGAGCATGTTCCACAAAAAAGACTGGACTATATCGGACTGAGCATGTTCCACAAAAAAGACTGGGCTATATCGGACTGAGCATGTTCCACAAAAAAGACTGGACTATATCGGACTGAGCATGTTCCACAAAAAAGACTGGTCTATATCGGACTGAGCATGTTCCACAAAAAAAGACTGGACTATATCGGACTGAGCATGTTCCACAAAAAAAGACTGGACTATAGCGGACTGAGCATGTTCCACAAAAAAGACTGGACTATAACGGACTGAGCATGTTCCACAAAAAAGACTGGACTATATCGGACTGAGCATGTTCCACAAAAAAGACTGGACTATATCGGACTGAGCATGTTCCACAAAAAAGACTGGACTATATCGGACTGAGCATGTTCCACAAAAAAGACTGGACTATAACGGACTGAGCATGTTCCACAAAAAAGACTGGACTATATCGGACTGAGCATGTTCCACAAAAAAGACTGGACTATATCGGACTGAGCATGTTCCACAAAAAAGACTGGGCTATAGCGGACTGAGCATGTTCCACAAAAAAGACTGGACTATAACGGACTGAGCATGTTCCACAAAAAAGACTGGACTATATCGGACTGAGCATGTTCCACAAAAAAGACTGGGCTATAGCGGACTGAGCATGTTCCACAAAAAAGACTGGACTATATCGGACTGAGCATGTTCCACAAAAAAGACTGGACTATATCGGACTGAGCATGTTCCACAAAAAAGACTGGACTATAACGGACTGAGCATGTTCCACAAAAAAGACTGGACTATATCGGACTGAGCATGTTCCACAAAAAAGACTGGGCTATATCGGACTGAGCATGTTCCACAAAAAAGACTGGACTATATCGGACTGAGCATGTTCCACAAAAAAGACTGGACTATATCGGACTGAGCATGTTCCACAAAAAAGACTGGACTATATCGGACTGAGCATGTTCCACAAAAAAGACTGGGCTATATCGGACTGAGCATGTTCCACAAAAAAAGACTGGACTATAACGGACTGAGCATGTTCCACAAAAAAAGACTGGGCTATATCGGACTGAGCATGTTCCACAAAAAAGACTGGGCTATAGCGGACTGACCATGTTCTGAACATGAATAATGTGTCTACCCAAGTTAATGGTATGAAAAAAAGGGGTGTACCCTTTGATCGACTAATTTTAGACACACGTCCTTGACGTCATGTCTGGTTGATTTTTTTCAACGTATTTCCGTGGATTTAAAATATTTACTTTTTAAACAACTCATTAGACACATTATAACACACATACACACACAAACATACACTGATACACTCGGAATACTATTTTAAAATATTTTTAAATTATACAAATATAAGTGAATGTTTTTTAACGGCCCCCGAAAGGGGAAAAGATGCTATTAGTTTTCTTTGGCCTGTCTGTCCGTCTGTCCGTCCGTCCCGTTTAGATCTCAGAAACTAGAAGAGAAAATGAAAATCGGACATCATGATATTTTAGATCATTCAAAGTTCTGATGCAACGGCTACATTTTTCTTTCTGAAAGTGAAAAATCTAATTTTGTAAATCAATTATGGAAGAAGTTTTTTTTACTACTATTCACTATTATTAGTAACAAACACGGGATGCTTTTTAGTTAGGGAGACAACTATTTACCATTTTGTAACACATTCATGCAAATGGTTTTAGATTTTTGATCAAAAATATTATTTTTTACATTTGTATTGATAATTTATGTAAGTTCTGTCATACTAAATACTACATTTACAAAAAAAAATTCAACTTTTTTTTAAAGAGAAAAAAATATATTTACTATGCAAAAAAGTTGGACATAATTTAAAATAACAATTAATAATTATATTAGCAATGAAACACTAATCTAGAAGTCTAAACTCTACTATACCCTAAGAGATTGACCCTATACAAAACAATTATATCAATTAGATACTCATTATAAGACATCAGCTAGACCAGGTTCACATCTAACTTCACATTCACTTTCACCTATCCCTTGGTCTGCTGGACCTTTGGGGCACCAAACAGGATCTTTCAACCTTCTTTCTCCATTCTTCTCTGTCATTTACCTTTGATAGAATTTCATTATGATATTCTTCCTGAAAATATTTAAACCTGCCTTTTTACCTGCATGGGTGGACCACTTCTGATAGAATATAATACCGATATTCGTCTGAAAATATTGAAACCTGCCTTTTTTCCTGCCTGGGTGGACCACTTTGGAGGCCGATTTTGAGTTTGTGTTTCCACACAAACTGCCATTGTAACCTTCTTTTTTTTATTTATTTGTGTGCATGTGGTTTGGGTTGGGGGGGGGGTGGCTTCAGGCCAAATCATAAACCGTCTCTTGATAATCTAATTATAGTACTCCCATCAAGTGTTGCTGTGACACAAGCTGTTGAATTGTGTGGACATTTTGCTTTATTCAGTCTATCCAATGCCTTCATCATTATCTTTAAAACCACTTCCGACATCAAGTCTTGTTCTACGTGCTGGTAGAAACTGAGTCAGCAGAGCCGAGTCAAGATGTCAGTTCAAGTTGTCAGCTCTACAGCTGACAATATTTCCTGTGTCTAGTGTGTTGTTCTTTAAGTGTGTATGTTTAAATGTTTGTGGCTTTTTCAATATTTTGTTTTTGTTTTCGTTGCTTCGGGTGAGGTTGTATGTAGGAGGTTGTGTTGGTGAGGTTGTGCGGGGGAGGTTATGTGTGTGTGGGGTTGTGTTGGTGAGGTTGTGTTGGTGAGGTTGTGTGAGGTTGTGTTGGTGAGGTTGTGTGAGGTTGTGTTGGTGAGGTTGTGTTGGTGAGATTGTGTTGGTGAAATTGTGCGGGGGAGGTTATGTGTGTAGGGGTTGTGTGGGGGAGGTTGTGTGAAGTTGTAGGGGGAGGTTGTGTGGGGAGGTTGTGTGGGTTGTGTTGGTGAGGTTGTGTTGGTGAGGTTGTGTTGGTGAGGTTGTGTGAGGTTGTGTTGGTGAGGTTGTGTTGGTGAGGTTGTGTTGGTGAGGTTGTGTGCTGGAGGTTGTGTCGGGGAGATTGTGTGAGGTTGTGTTGGTGAGGTTGTGTTCGTAAGGTTGTGTATGTGAGGTTGTGTTGGTGAGGTTGTGTATGTGAGGTTGTGTGGGGAAGGTTATGTGGGGAGGTTGTGTGAGGTTGTGTTGGTGAGGTTGTGTGAAGTTGTGGGGGGGGGGAGGTTGTGTGAGGTTGTGTTGGTGAGGTTGTGTTTTCTCAAATGTATTTTGACTGGCTTTTTATTTTCATTTTGATGAGCTACGTAGCCATTTAATTAAGGCTAGGATAAGATACAATAAATAGCCCCGTAGGGTCTCTCCCCATTCCAAGGCCCCTATCAACGTTCCATACCGTAGCGGCTAAGAAGGGTTGCATGAGAGCATCGTGTAACTACAAAAAGTTATTTCCTACACCTAAGATGAATATAACACTTGGACTTAAAACCCATTTGTCAACAAAAATAAATAAATATTGTTGAA